>NW_019268532.1:904604-1144623 GCF_002738365.1 Cucurbita moschata
TATATATATATATATATATATATATATATATATATATATATATATATATATTTATTTATTTATTTATTTATTTATTTATTTATTCTTTTGTGTTTTGAATGAAGCACTTATTCCCCCACCTTTTAAACCTTTTGTTTTTTTTTTTAAAGTAAACTTTAATTTTTATTAAAGCTTTTAATCTAAATATTAAATTTATCTTCGGAATAATAAAACGTGTCTGCTAGGATCTCACAATCCACCCTCTTTCGAGACCCAACATTCTTGCTGCTACACTGCCCGGTGTCCACTCCCATTCTTTTTCGTTGACACATCGTTTAGTGTTTGGCTCTGATACTATTTGTAGTAGCTAAGTTCATTGCTAACCGATATTGTTCTCTTTGTAGTTTCCCTTTGGAGTTTTCCCTTAAGATTTTTAAAACACGTGTGCTCGGGAGAGGTCATCAAATGTCGAATCTAAATTTTAAATTAAGATTTATTCTCTTGGATGGATTTATACTAATTTCATACTAATTTACTTATTTTTATTTTACGGCGAATAATTATTTTAAAATATATAAAAGAGAGGGAAAAAAAAAGAAAAAAAAAAGGGCTTTTGGAGGGAAGATAAGCGAGATTGCATCAGCAGGAAGCCCACTGCTATGGATTGGGCCACCGAGCGCTGCGCTTCCTATTCATGCGGCCGCCTCCGCTTCAGAGACGAACGCAGGCTCACAAACTGGATAAGCAAACCCGCCGCCGCGCCATTAAGTCGCCTCCATTTTCCCCTGTTCCATTGTTACGCTCACCGTAAGTTGAAGGAAGATTATGGATTTAACCTTGCCTGCAAAGAATTATACAGATGGATTCTGTTTGTTTCAGCGCCACAGCGCCAAAATTCGCGGCCGTGAAGTTAGGGCCAAGCAATTGGTTACATCGGAGGCCAATTCTTTGAGGCTTCATGTAGGAGCAAAAGGAAAATCTCGCTTCCTCGTTATTCCTTCCGATGATTCCGAGGAACCGATTTCTTCGATTACTAAACATCTCAACATTGTTCGTGCGGTTTCGAGAGTCGATACGCTTAGATTACAACATGGCCATTTGAACGGCGCCAATTCCTCTTCATCTGCTTCGAATCATTCGCAGAGTTTCGAGGGATTCGAGAACAATAATCATCTTCGTTTACTGGTAAGAAATGGGGAATTAGAAAACGGGTTTAAATTTCTTGAGGATATGTTCTTTCGTGGTGAAATTCCTGATATAAATGCCTGCACTATTTTGATTCGTGATTTGTGTAAGACTGGGAAGATTAGGAAGGCCACTCGGGTTATGGAAATTTTGAAAGATTCGAGGGCTGTTCTTGATGTTAGAACTTACAATATTCTAATTAGTGGTTACTGTAAATCTGGTGAAATTGGCAGTGCTTTGAAACTTTTTGAACGAATGAGTGTCTCTCCTGATGTTGTTACTTACAATACAATCTTGCGAACTCTCTGTGGCTGTGGGAGGTTGAAGCAAGCCATGGATGTTCTTGATAGACAGCTGCAGAGTGAGTGTTATCCTGATGTAATAACTTACACTATATTGATTGAAGCAACTTGCAAGGAAAGTGGTGTTGGGAAGGCAATGAAATTGTTGGATGAAATGAGGAACAAAGGATGTAAGCCTGATGTTGTTACTTACAATGTTCTTATCAAAGGGATTTGCAAGGAAGGGAGGTTGGATGAAGCTATTAAGTTCTTGAATCATATGCCTTCTTATGGTTGCCAACCGAATACGATCACTTATAATATCATTTTGCGTAGCATGTGTAGTACCAAGCGGTGGATGGATGCCGAGAAGCTGTTGGGCGATATGGTTCGGAAGGGATGTTCTCCTAGTGTTGTGACGTTCAATATCTTGATTAACTTCTTGTGCCGAAAGGGCTTGCTTGGTAGGGCTATTGATGTTTTGGAGAAAATGCCTCGGCATGGCTGTACTCCGAATTCCTTGAGCTACAAACCGTTGCTTCATGGATTCTGTAAAGAGAAGAAGATGGATCGGGCGATTGAGTTTTTGAATATCATGGTTTCGAGAGGGTGTTACCCGGATATTATGACGTATAATACTCTGTTGATAGCTTTGTGCAAAGATGGGAAGGTAGATGTTGCAGCTGAGATAGTGAATCAACTTAGAAGCAAAGGCTGCTCTCCTGTATTGATTACATACAACACTATCATTGATGGGCTCTCAAAGGTAGGCAAGACCGAAGATGCCATTAGATTTCTAGACGAGATGAAGGGAAAAGGACTCGAACCGGCTATAATTACGTACTCCTCGCTCGTCGGAGGACTGAGTAGAGGAGGAAAAATTGATGAAGCAATTGCATTTTTCCATGATTTAGAAGAAATGGGTGTGAGGCCAAATGCTATCACATACAACTCTATCATGTTAGGACTTTGTAAGGTTCAACAAACCAATCGAGCCATCGATTTCTTGGCGTACATGGTTGCCCGAGACTGTATACCGACCGAGGCGTCGTACATGATTCTCATTGAAGGATTGGCCGATGAAGGACTAGCCAAGGAGGCATTGGAGTTGCATAATGAACTGTGCTCTAGAGGAGTTGTGAAGAAGAGTACTGTGGAGCAGGTGATGGTAAAAAACTCTGTTTGATTTGTTTTTACTTCAGCCATTGTTTGATGGCCTTAGATTTCATCATTAGATCTTCATAGATATGGGATTCTTTATGATCTTAGAGCCAAATTATGTTCCCTTCTTTGCCAAAATGGGTAGAACCCAAATCAATTGTGTAAGATAAAATGGCTCTAACTTGACTAGCTCGGTTAGACACTAGATTTAGAAATCCGATATTAACTTCAAAATTCAGGGACTAAACGCGTTACTTATTCATAAATAAATAAGTAAAACAAGGGGTTATTAAATGCCTTTTTATGTGTGTTGCTCACTTTAAACACTTTTTTTATATACGCAAGTACTAAAAAGAATTTTAATCATGTTTGAATTTTGTCAATTCCCCAATTGTGAATATACTCCTTGTTTTTGAGGTGTCTTAATTGACGTTTGACAATTGAAACAAGGCCTAAGTCCACTGTTAGCAGATATTGACGTTTGACAATTGTCCCTTATGAGTGTTTCGTTCTCCTTCCCAACCAATGTGGGATATCACAGAAATAATGCTCATTCTCCTATCCGACTAATGTGGGATATGATATAAAAATAATGTCCGTTCTTCTCCACAACCAATATGAGATATCACATAAATAATGCATTATCATCCACCTCTACGATACTCTTAACCAAACGCAATCAAAACGGTTACTAACAAAACAAATTAAACAATCAACACACTAGTGAAAAAAAATGAACAAGTATTCAAATATCTAACGTATTTTGCTGCCTTTTGCAATTCCCCTAAAAAGGGGGGAAAAAAATAGTGATCTCCAAGTGAATTCTTACTTCTAAGAGGACAGTGAAATTATTTTTTTAACTGAAAAAGAGAAGAAGCAGAAAGCCAGAAACTGACCGAGCTGACACAAAAGGCAAACCAATCAATATCAATAAAACCGAATCCACCAACAGTTGTAAAAAAAATAGGAACAAACAGTTGTTTCATGTGGTTCTGACCCAAAGCTGGCCCCACCTGATATAAGGTACACTCACAACTTTAATTATCATTCAGACAAATTTTCCATCATTCTTCTAGTCGTGTATCTAAAGCACTTTCCACTTTATGAACATTATTCTCAATATATATTGACCAAAATCAAATGCAATAAATCCATCGGCTTTGTTCAACCGAATTACCTGATATGATTATCATCAACCTTGAGATTAAAGAGAAAATGAAGCTAAAATGTTCTTTCAATCTGATTCTTTTTAAGGTAAAAAAGAACCCATCTGGATCGGGAAAAAAAAAGAAAGAGAAAAGATGAAAAGAAAGAAGAAAAACCCACCAATTTTGGAACTTCGGAATTGAAGATCAAGGCTAGTCTGAGTACAAGGACATCAGGCACAGACCAATGTGTTTAATTTCCAGATTCACACATTTATAATAGCATAAGCAAATGACATTTGAAGCCCACCTCCTCCTCCCCCACCATTCACAAGCACAGGACAGGTCGAGCTCATGCCGCCTTCTACGACTCGTCTAACTGGTCCTGCAAACAAGTCAATACTCACAACCGTTACGACCTAGTAATAATAAACGCGAGAAAAGTATCTAATAGTCCCCTAAATTTACGGGTTTGTGCCTAATTCGTCGCTGAATTTGTAAGTGGTAATAAGTCCTCAAACGTTTAATTGTGTTTCTCATAGACCCTTGTATTTCTTGTTTCATGTGTAATAGGAAGGAACATTTTAGACACTTGCAAGTTGAAAGTTAAAGGACTCTTTCTTTTGGGAGGGTGGTAATCACTGACCTGCGCATCTGAAGTCCAGAGCGTGAGGTTGTCCCTCAACAGCTGCATGATGAGGGTGCTGTCCTTGTATGATTCTTCACCCAAAGTGTCCAGCTCAGCGATGGCTTCCTCAAATGCCTGAACAGAAGCATAAGAACTGGTGAGTAACACACGCAAAAAAAAAAGATGGGAAAGCATATTGCTTGTAGCATGCACCTACACTACAGTAGTGCAATTGCAAGCACATTTTAGCAAAAAGAAAATGTAACATGCATCGGCTCAGTTTTGAAAGAGTCAACCACGGGTCAGTAAGGTCAGCTAAGTAGCAGATTCATAGCGGACAGTTCAAATATATGATAGAACTATTTCGAAGGGAAATGGATCGAAACACGAATCACATTCTGATTCAGTCACAGATCCAAGTAAGACGCCTAATACCAGTAGTTCACAGTGGCTTGAGGAAAATAACATTGGCATAGATGATATCATGGCATTCCTGAAAGCTGGAACTAAAGACCAAAGGAAGGACGATACAAGAACAAATGCAACAATATCAAATATTTGAATCATCAGTCAAACTAGATGCATATTAAACATGTCCAAATCTGCATATGCAAGCCTACAGATGTAAGATCCATGTTAAAGTATTTCATGGGTCAAGCTGGTTCCAAATCTACATATACGTGACGCTATGAAATATGTGATAGTCATAAATTCAACGTGAAGACAACAGTTCAACAAAGTCGCCACAGTAATAGTACTAGCTGATGAAATTTCTTAGGAACTCTTGATAGCCCAGAAAAGGTACAATATCACAAGGATCTACGACAGTAGGCCCCAGAAATAAAAGCAAAAAGTAACAGAGTTAGCCCACGCATCTCAGGCATAAAACAAGGAGGAGAAATAATGTAGAAAAGGGGATATGAAATAGGAGACTGAAAACAAAAAAGAAGGATCAAGTTTACCTCCTTGGCCATGCTACATGCTTTATCGGACTGATTCAGAATCTCGAAGTAAAACACAGAGAAATTGAGTGCCAGACCCAGCCTTATCGGATGAGTGGGTGCAAGATCCGCAACTGCGACATCCTTCGTAGCACAAAATCCAACAAGTGTAAAATCAAAATTCAGAATAATCCAAACTCAAGAATCAATATGTTAGAATTGAAATTCCTAATATCATATTGTTTGATTAATTAAAATAAACCATTAGAAGCGCTGCGACATAGAAATGGTCGGTTGAAAAATGGGGATCTTCCCCGAGGAAAGCAAAGAAGAACAGAGTAATAAAGAAAAAACGTCTTCGAATGTGAAATCCATTGGAACTGCCAAAATCAAGATTTCAAGAAGGTTGTAGCCAAGAATACGGAAACATGACAACAGTAAAAGATGGATCGCCTAAATAGGGATATGTTCGGCGGCGGGACTAAATCAGTATTCAAAGTCAATTCACAAGTGAAATATCTAACCTAACAGGTCACAAAAACAGCAACATTTCAAAATTAGATCAATAACACAACCAACAAAGAAAAGAAAAAGAACCAAAAGTACCAGAGCATCCCTATAAGCCAGCATAGCATCCTCAGCAGCAGCTTTCCTCTCATCTCCAGCCTTAAACTCCGCCATATACCTATGATAATCCCCCTTCATCTTCAAGTAGAAGACCTTAGACTCACTAGCACATGCCGATGGAATTAGATTCGAGTCCAAAAGCTTCAAAATACTAGCACAGACCTCGGAAAGCTCAGACTCAACCTTTGATCTATAATCCTTAACAAGAACAACATGCTCTTCATTCTTACGGCTCTCCTCCTTCTGCTCGATGGAAGAAACAATCCGCCAAGCAGCTCGAAGTGAGCCAATCACGTTCTTGTAAGCAACAGAGAGAAGATTTCGCTCCTCGACAGAGAGCTCGGCGACTGGGGTTGAACCAAGAACAAGTTTCTGCATGAACTGAACCATCTCCTCATATCTTTCAGCCTGCTCGGCAAGCTTAGCTAGATACACATATTGCTCACGAGACAGATTGTCCGGCACGGTGGCGGCCATTATTGAACTCCGGCGAGCTTGAAGCGACGGATAGAGAGAGAGAGAGAGAGAGAGAGAGAGAGAGAGAGAGAGAGAGACGGAGACAGAGAGATTTGCGTTTTCAACGTTCGCCGTTTGGTAAAGATGCGCGGTGGCCTTAAAAACCCAAAAATAAATAAATAACAAAAAAGAGCCATATTAGCCTGCGACGAATGTAGAATAAGAATCAAATAACAGCCGTTGGATTAAAGCTGGTGACGATGACATGGAGATGATTGAGGAGGATTGCCAGCTATGCAAATGCAAGGAAAAAGGATGCCAACACATCTTTTTCTATTTTTAATAATTTCAATCATTATCTGTGAGGTAGCGTTTCAATTAATTTCTAATTATTAATTACGCATTGCCACGTCATATATATTTTTATAATTACATTAAAATTATCATCTTAAATATTATTTTAAAAATCTCCAAAAAAAAAATTCGTTTATTACCGGTTAATAAATTAGTGGGAGGGAGGGATGAAGGATTATTTTGTATGGGTTGACATTTAAGAATAGCAAAAATTCCTTATATTTCAAAAATAATTCCTTTTAAAATATTATACTTCCTTTTTAATAATTTAATCAAATACCATTAAAAAATATATAAATACGATAAAAAAAAATGCATAATTTACATAAAGTAAAGATGGACTAAGCTCATTTCAAAAAGATGTTTCTTCTGGCTTGTAGATACATGAAAATAGCTAGAATTAAACACGAAAAAAAAATATGACAAAAACGTCCCCGAGGGCCTGATGGGTCAGTTACTTAAAAGAATCCATTTCAATTACCCGTCAGAATTTAAGTTTTTCATAAAAATGTTTCTCCTCACCGGTCGATGCATGAAAATAACTAGAACAAAACATGAAAAAAAATCTTACAAAAACGTTCCCGAGGGCCGTCGGATCATTTACTTAAAGAATCCATTCGAGTTATCTGTCAAAATTTGAGTTGAAGTAATAATAACAAGATTTAGTGCCTAATTATGAGATCTCACATCGGTTGATAAAATATTTCTCCTGACTCGTAGATACGTGAAAATAGCTAGAACAAAACACGAAAAGAAAATGACAAAAATGCCCCCGAGGGCCAACCAAGTCATTTACTTAAAGAATCCATTCAAGTTACCTGTCAAAATTTGAGTGAAGTAATAATAACAAGATTTAGTGCCTAAATATGAGATCTCATATCGGTTGAAGAGGAAAATGGAGCATTACTTATAAGAGTGTAGAAACCTCTCCCTAACATTAGCGTTCTAAAACCTTGAGGAGAAGCTCGGAAGGGAAAAGGCAAAGCTCAAAAAGAAAAACTAAAAAATGACAATATCTCCTAGCGGAAGGCTTGATAACAAATTTCAAACAACTCACAGCATACCCATCTCAACCTAGAGTCTTAAATATAAAAGCCAGCCTCCAAACACATTAATGATTCAAATGAACAAGATTGTATTACTGTCTCATAGAGAATTTTGGGCCTGCAATATCAACAACTAAAAGAGTAAGGGAAGAGAGAGAGAGAAAGAGAGAAAAGGCCACAGATTAAGAACACAGTAGAATTGATGTGGGTCTATTGTTAAGGAAGATAATAGATACATAATATGATATTTTTATACAAAAATCAGAACAAAAGAAAGTATAGGGTTCTAAGAAAGCTTGAAAGGGGTCTGGCAGCTCTGGGGGCCACTAGAATTGTGTGATGTCAGCAGATTGATGATATATAATAGGCCAAATGTTCTCACATGTACTGAACAGGTGATGTGTTTAGGAAGAACAGTGGCTGTGTTTCTTACCAAATTGAATGCTTAATTCCAAGGCCATTGCAAGTCAATATAAGCCCTTTGAAACGGTTGAGATATTCCTGCACAGAGCATAAGAATTTACAGACATATAAGGATAATAGAAGGCGTGGTTGATGTTAGAGAAAGTTAGCAGAGAGAAGAGGGGATTTCTCACAACTACGTTGTAATCATATTTGTACAGCATGTCTTTGATGTCGTATTCTCTCCTCTTGATGGGATCACTCAAAACTGTCCATGAATAATACAAGTGTTGGTGTGAGATCTGGAGTTTATTGATTTTAAATTGTTAGCTTTTTTGTTTGTTTTTGTGGAATGATCCATAAGAAGAAAGAGGCACAGAAGATTAGGTATTCTCCACAAGCCATAACAGCCTGGACTAACAAACAAATCTTACAATTGAGAAAGAGGGGAAGAAAAGATAGAACAAGAGAAGTCCCTGGATGAATAGAGAATCAAGTGGAGAGGTTGATAATTACTCCAATTATATTGCTGAAACTATACACCTCTCCAGCAGATGGGTTGCTCGCCACTTTCAATTCCCCCTCTAGCAGATATTGTCCGTTTTGGCCCGTAACGTATCGTCGTCAGCCTCACGGTTTTAAAATGTGTCTGTTAGAGAGAGGTTTCCACACCCTTATAAAGAATGCTTCGTTCCCCTCTCCAATCGATGTGGGATCTCACAATCCACCTCCTTTGAGGACCCAGCGTCTTTGCTGGCACATTGCTCGGTGTTTAGCTCTGATAGCATTTGAAACAACCCAAACCCACCGCTAGCAGATAGTCCGCTTTGGCCTGTTACGTATCGCCATCAGCCTCACGGTTTTAAAACACGTCTATTAGGGAGAAGTTTCTACACTCTTATAAAGAATGCTTCGTTCTACTCTCCAACCAATGTGGGATCTCATACCCTCTCTCTCTCACACACGCACACAGCACAAGAAAACAAAAAAACAAAACAAGTGAACATGCATTTACATTTAATTCTGTGGTATAACTGAACCATAGATCTCCCATTGAATCAGTGACGGTGAGATCATATGGAGTTGATCCACGAAACCCAAAGGCAAAACTCAATCAAATTAACAGTGTCGTGTTTGGTAGCCAAGGAAATTAATATTGCACAGGAGAAATTGGAACAGATTGTGTTGTTTAATTGGATATCGAGTATGGATATGGGAACAGAATTCAATCAACTGTCTGGAGAAGTTCCTCTAAATTGGTTTGTCAAGCATTCCCTTAATTGTCTTCTGTCTACTAAAATACGTTTTCTACCTGATCTTAAAAGAATCTCACTCCCTTTATTTTTACAGATTCCCCAGAAAAAAATGCAATGAATAGTTAGATACTCCTCCAACCAATCAAGCTTGCACTTGGTATGTAGATACGTACAGTAAGAGCAGTTAAAAGATGGCTTGGAAGAGAAAATGCTAGGGTGGTTAGATGGCTGCTACCTCCTGACTCGTTTCTAAAAGATTAATTATTTGCATGAAAGGCATTCTTAAACCACTAAAACATTCGAGCAAATGCATATAAGGAACACCTTGACGGTGAATTCAGCTCAGTTTCCCACCTGCTCCTGCACGGCTGCAGCTAATGCTTTCAAGTTCAACCTCACAAAAGTACGGGAGATTAAGTTAAATCTGACTGATAGGTAATCATACAGAGTTTATCCTCGTAACCAAGAAGGAAAAAAAAAACATTTTCCTTCATATACCTCCAAAATCAAGATTAGCGTCTAAGAATGCTAGACACATCTCGAGAGGATAGTATATTACTCAGTTATCTCTGTAGATTGATTAAGAAGTAAATATTTCATTGACATTGAAGGAATGATAATATATAAAATGCCATCTTTACAAAAGTTAAAAAAGACGTACAAAATGTTAAATGGAGGACGATACAAGCTCTTGTATAATATACAATGATTTCTTTATATAGCATTGCTATTTGCTACAAGACACCCATGTCAAGATGATACAACGCTCTCTTGAATACCTTCTGTGTATAATAAAGCTCACACCTTACTTTCACACTTGGGATATTCTGAGCTGAGCAACCTCCTGTCTTAGTTGCCCATAAAAGCCGCAGATTTGCAAGCAATGGCTTGAAAGCTCCCATTTACTTATTCCTCTTAATTAAGCTCAAAAGGATTCCACCTTTTCTACTACCTTTCTCATTTCTTTAATAGCCAAAAGAAAGTTGTGCAATATCCACACCTACTTCAACTTCTTTCATTTTCTTTTTCTTTATTTTTCAACTCCCTCTAGCTATTTTCTTCGTCGACACATTTTCCTTGTCTTTATTTTTCTTTCTTCCTTTTATACTAAGAGGCGACGAAACAACTACATGGAAGCCTTCTCTCAACATGAGAGAGAGAAAGAGAGGCATCCATCTTACGTGCTATTTTCTCCAAATTCATACTAATTGTTAAAATTGAGAAAAATGTTTTGACTTGTGCCATTATTCACAACCCTCCCCATCTTAAGCCACATTGTGAAATCCTTAAAATCTTAGCATTAATATTAAAAAGCTTTTCCTAAATTGAATATTTGTGCCCATGATCAAACCACTACGAGTATTTAGCACCATTCAATTGCATGGAGCTATTCAAGTACATTTTAAAACAACTGAAAGAAACCAATCAATCAGATTGAGCTGAACTGGTAGGGTTAAGATTCCAAGAACTCTGCCCAGGTACCAGAGCATACAGTTTACTCTTCATTGCAGATGTGAATGGAAGGTTTATATGAAAGAAAGACAGCCAGCAAGTGGCAGTTCCTCTTCTCCTCATGAGAAAGTCAGAGGTCAATAAAGAAAATGAATCACACAAAAAATCAAGAAAGAGTCTGCGTCTCTTCAACCACTAAGTTGACATTTTTTTTAATATAGAAAAGCAGGAGAGAAGATATAAGTATCAACTATCAAGTTTACCAAAGGTTTCAAAGAAAAACAAAAAGAAGTTGGCTGAGAGATTTATTCTTTGCCAGAAAAGGGAAGCATCCAAACTTCATTAGGAGAACTGGAGAGAAACATAAATGTTCAAGCCAAATGACATGAGGATGAACCATGAGTTCCAAATAGCAACCAAGAGAACGAGTTGCTTCTTGATGATAATCACTTTTATCATCCCCATCCACCCACCGCCCAGAAAAGAAAATGCAAGAACCAAAAATTTGTCATCTCCCGACAAGACACTACGACATATCTGAGATACTCTTACTCATGGAAATTGCTAAATAGCAACAAGACTAGGTATTGGTACTCTTCAAAGAACTAAAGAAGAATAACATACCTCTGAAGGCTTTCTTCCCACTATAACTAGTACCATGGAGTCTCTAAAAAAAAAATTCCCTTTTCCATTCTTGTTTCTTTCATTTCTGTAAGTACTTGGGCATCTAAGGCCTTCATGTTACCACCTTGGAAGGAGAAATCTGAAATGTATGAGCCAAAATGATTGGTACTAGGCTACAAGCCTTCTCTTTTTGGTTTAAGGGAATCCCTGCGGTCTTCAATGTTTTATCATGTTCAAAACTGTGGACTCTCACCTCTTCCGCAATATTCGATAGCCAGGTAATTCGAACTGTGTGATATCCCCTGGTAGGTAACCACGAGGAGCCTTAATTTTGGAACTCCTTAGCCTACCAACTGCATTGTATTTGGTAATCCATTTAGCTGAGAGTCGATGCCTTACAGCTCCTATTTGTACAATTTGTCCTCTAATGATGTCTCCGTTGTTCCCTATTTTTCAAAAAAATGATAATGCTCCTTCTAACCAAGCATTCCAAACTACACCATTTCCACTACTCGCAGGTGATCAGATAAAGCACAGACCACAGAAATTTTTTCATAAACCTTCTTTACATATTGTAGACAATGTTTCATTACTAGCAATCTTTTTTGCTTCACAACTCATGAGTATACATGATTCTTGACAAAGACGTATTATGTGGAAAATGCAGGATATCCAGTAAAAGAATGCAACCGGTAAGACGCATTAAGAATTGGAAGCTGGAAACTGACCTTGATAAGCCTCGTTTATTTCCTGAAATCTTGAAGTGGAATTATCCTGATCTTTCTGCTTGTCAGGATGCCATTTCTGCAGGGAACCAATTCCAAGAACCAGTTGTGATAATCACCAACAAACAAAAATACTGAAAAGAGGACCAAATCAAGACAAGAACACAAAGTCACGAACCAGAGCAAGTCGTATGTAATTGGCTCGAATATCATCATCAGTTGCATCGTAATCCACCTCCAACGTCTTGTAATAGTCCTAACACAAAAACAAAATCCAGAAAGCCTCATCAAAATGTAAAATGCCAAACACCGAAAACCAACTCAAAACCCTAGCCAGCTTCACAAGGACAAGAAATGCGCTTTGAAGAAGATGTTTGAGATGCTCGTTAACAACAATCACCTTAGGTTTAGTCGTGGCCGAGAAGAAATCAAAGTTAATAAACGATTCTTGATCGAATTGTGGCTGGTCGGCGCCCGGTAAACCGCCGCGGCAATCGTTCCACATCGCAACGCAACAGAGAGAGAGAGAGAGAGAGGAAGAGGAGAGTGGGAGCTTGAGATGATCTTGGGAGTTGGGACGACGACGGAGCAGATTGATTAAACGGATTGAACCATTGGAAGGTGGCCGGTGGGCTGCTGACTCGTCTAGTTTGTCTGTGAGTTTCTGTGCTTATCGGCTTGCCGCGTATTTAGCCTTCGCTACGCAATCCAAATCAATTACGACCAATGAACTCTAATTACAAGCCTCGTTTATCTTATTATTATATTGTTTTACCGCTAAATTGTAAAAGTAAAAAAAACAAATTACCCTAAAGTTTTGTTTTTTACTTTCCAAAATTACCTTTAAAATTTAATAATATTTTTTTTAAGGTTATATTGTAAATTAATAGGGCTATGAACTTTCTATTATAAAATTCTTACTTGGTAAATATTTTTGTTAATTTATTGATCTGCTCGACTAAATATTCTTTGTAAGAGTGTGGAAAATAAAAATTCAAAGATTTATTAGATAAGATTTATTAGACATAAGATTGAAAGTTCGACAATCTATTATATATTTTTAAAATTCAAAGATTTATTAGATACAAAATAAATTTTTTTTGTGAAATAGATATAAATTTAAAAATTTAGATATTTATTGATTTTATATATATATATATATATATATTATTTTTATTATTATATTATTTTTTTTAAGATGGAGGCAAATACAAACATGAAGCTTTACTGGACATAAAAGGTAAGATCTGACCGTCTTTCAAGCAAATTTTAAAGTTTAGCGGTCAAATAATTACATGCTCTTAAAAAAACGTTTAAGAATATCACTCAGCATAGGATTTCTTCAATCCCTGATTGTCCTTCTTAGCTCGGGTGTTACATGAAAGGTAGCATTTGAGATTTAAGTCCTGATCGTCCTTCTTAGCTCAGGTGTTACATGAAATGTGGCATTTGAGATTTAAGCCAAATCGTCCTTCTTAGCTTGGGTGCTATATGAAAGGTAGCATTTGAGATTTAAGCCCTGATCGCCCTTCTTAGCTCGGGTGCTACATGAAAGGTAGCATTTGAGATTTAAGCCCTAATCGCCCTTCTTAGCTCGGGTGTTACATGAAAGGTAGCATTTGAGATTTAAGCCCTGATCGTCCTTCTTAGCTCGGGTGCTATATGAAAGGTAGCATTTGAGATTTAAACCTTAATCGCCCTTCTTAGCTCGGGTGTTACATGAAAGGTGGCATTTGAGATTTAAGCCCAAATCGTCCTTCTTAGCTCGAGTGCTACATGAAAGGTAGCATTTGAATTTTAAGCCTTGATCATCCACGAACTTGAGACTTCTAAGAATCTCTAGGAAAAATTCAATTAACCCAACTATATCCAAATTAATCTTCAGTACTTGAAAGACGTTATATTACTGTTAAGCTATGTCGACTTTCACTATACAACACGCATTCTAACTACTGTTTGGTTAGTCTTAATTCAAATAACTCTGTAGAATATTGTACAACTATAGTGTTGTATAAAGAACTAAACCATATATGTGAGTACACCTCATCAACAAATAAAATAATAATAAAAAACACCATATCATGGATAGCTGACACGACATTATCTTTTGTTTAAATAAAAGTAAGCAAGGGAAAACGAGCTCACGATGAAAACCCGAGCATCGTCTTTTAATCATTCCCGACACGCCACATTCTTTAAGTTCCTATCTCGAGCTATAAATATAAGTCACAGTGATACAATATTCGATTTTAATTCGACTTAGTACACTGGTATAATAATATAATTTTTGTTTTAGTCGATATTATAATACAAATATTACTTTATTATTGAATACGACAAGATTTAAATATATATATATATATATATATATATATATATATATAAACAATATTTATATAAAAATCAACAACTTTCCATATAACTAAAAATAAATAAGTGAACAAAATAAAATCAAATTTGGCAACTAATTGAATATGTATGAAGTTGATGGAATAATTGAACTGGACACTAATTACGGCTAATATTATATTAATTATTAATGTTTAATTTAAAAAAAAAAGTCAAATAAATCGAATAAAAAGTGAAAATATGTAATATATTTTAAGCTAGATTAATAATATATATATATTGTAATTTATTTAAAAAATATATCGAAATTTAAAAACAATTAATTTTTATTAATTTTAAATGAAACTTTAATTATTTCAAAATTGTTTTATTATTATTAATAATATTACAATTTATAAAAAATATTTTTATTAACATCTTTCTCTTTAATTTTGGCACTAAAAGGTAAGAATTTTTTTTTTTTTTGAGAAAATTTAAAAACATTAATGTTACTTTTACAAATTTGTAAACATTGTTACATTAATCATTCCCTAGTCGATGTAGGACTTTCATCGTCTAACATCTTTCCTCGAACAAAGTAGCCTCCCCTTAATCGAGATTCGACTCATTTTTCTTTTGGAGTCTTAGTCATTTTTTACTATGTTTTTAAGGAGGTTTGACTCCTTTTCTTTTGAGTCATTTGTTCAACATTTGAGGATTTACCAATCTATTGGCATGACTAAGTTTAGAGCATGACTCTGATAGCATGTTAGACAAACATGACTCTACATACTGGTATGATATTGTCTACTTTGAGCATAAACTTTCATGGCCTTACTTTGGGCTTCCCAAAATGCCTCGTAGCAATGGAGATAGTATTACTTGATTATAAATCTATAATCATTACCCGCTGTCTATAATAATAATAATATTTTTATTTTTTTAATAATAGTTTTTAAAGATATTGTTAGATATTTTGAACGTTAAAATACATTTTTTAAATAAAGTATTAACGATGGATATTTTAAAACTAATTTTTTTAATAAAAATGATATTTATTAATTTATACTATTTTTTAATTCCAATTTGATTTAAACAAACAAAAGAAGCGAAAACGACGGTCGGGTGTCGAAAACAGAACGGTCCGCAAGACAGTTGGCAGTTTTAAAGGAATATTCGAAGGTGAGGGCAAATTGGTAATGTTAATAACAAGAGAGGGGTATTACAGTCAATTCACCTTGTCAAATGCAAACGGCTTAACGTGTGAGGCTTTTGCACCGCCGCCCGCACAAGCACACGCCAAGCGCAGCCAAACCAAAAAGCTTATTACACATTTTTTTCCTTCTAAATTTCTTCCGTTTCATTCGTTTTGGCTCAGCCAAAGATTTGGTGCAGAGCCGAATGGAATGATCGAAACCACTCCATAAAGATTCTGTAATCAGCAACTTCGATATCATCGCTACTGTTTCCATGGCCTCCATTTCTGGCATTTGTTCTTCCTCTCCATCCTTGAAGCCTCAGACCAAGACTTCGTTTCTTGGAACTACCGGATCATTGCGCAAAGATTCAGTGTCATTTCCAATTCGTGCGAAGTATAATGATGGAAAATTAGGTGCTGGAGCTGCTCAATCAGTGGCCAAAGAGATCTCGGTCGGATTGTCTGCTGCTGATGGAGGGGTTAAGAAGGGTTTGGAGAAAGATCCTCAGGCGCTGTGGAGTAGGTATGTTGACTGGCTTTACCAGCACAAGGAGCTTGGGCTGTTTGTGGATGTAAGTCGGATTGGATTCTCGGATGAGTTCTTGGCCGAGATGGAGCCTCGATTTCAAGCTGCTTTCAAGGCTATGGCGGAGCTTGAGAAGGGCGCGATTGCCAATCCGGACGAGGGACGCATGGTTGGGCATTATTGGCTGAGGAACTCTGAACTTGCGCCCAACTCGTTCTTGAAGACGCAGATCAATAATACTCTAGATGCTGTGTGCAATTTTGCGGACGATATCATCAGCGGTAAGGTGAGTTTTCATGGCATTCCTTCCCCTTGGCCTTTTTCTTGGTGTTCTTGCTTAATTTCTGGGTTGGCTGCGTACTACTGCCAGCTGCATTCAAGCTATGCGTTATGGATCTTCAGTAAACCCTAATAAGTTGATTCTTATTCCATACAAAGGGTTTGAGATATAAAAAGCTGGCGATCAAACTTTTAATTGTTTTATGAATAGCTCTACTGTTCTTCAATTTATATCTGTAAATACGAGTTCGATTGAAGGAGAGTGCATTTTTAGTTTGATTCAGTCGAAGGGTATAAGGGATTCATGATATGCCAGTGTTGATTTCCTCATGTTAAATTCTTTGCTTCTGGACTTTTATAGTTCTATTCCTAATTTCAAAGAATGTTCAAAGCATTGTCTGTCTAATTTACTGTGTTTCGCTTGCTGTATGCATACTTGAATTCCCTTCACAATTCAAAATGCAGATTAAGCCCCCATCTTCTCCCGAGGGCCGCTTTACCCAGATACTGTCTGTTGGAATTGGAGGGTCAGCTCTTGGCCCGCAGTTTGTGGCTGAAGCATTGGCTCCAGATAATCCCCCGCTTAAGGTACACGAGTTTGTGGCCGATGCATTATCGCTTATGGTAGTTGAAGGATTTGATAGTAAATGTATCCTGTTGAAGATCTCTCACCACTACTATACTTATAAGTTATAATAAATATTACGATTATATTGATTTTTGTATCTCATATAAAACACAGAAGATGCCTTCTTTTTTATGTTGTCCTGTACTTTTTTTTGAATATTCAAAAATAAAATTTGTTTCTTCTTCTTTATGGCAGATACGATTTATTGACAATACAGACCCAGCAGGAATTGATCATCAGATTGCACAACTAGGACAGGAATTGGAAACTACTCTTGTAATAGTGATTTCGAAGGTCGACAATACTTTCTCTTTTACGTTTCAGTGATTTTATGTGTAATGAACTCTCATATAGCAAAATTGGAAGGCAGTCTCATATAGCAAAATGCTTGGACTATGTTAAAGTAATTGAAGTTTTGTTATACCGTTTGAAAATAAATGAATCGGGGTCTTTCAAAAACCAGAACTGATAGGAGAGAGTCAATCTATTCTTATGGATTTGTTATTACCAATGAACCAGCCTAATGGCGGGCATGCTCTTCAAACTTACTCCATTTGGGACCATCATTTTATATGAACGGAACCCGATTGGTTACAACATTCTTGTCTCCTTAGAAGAGTATCCAAGGGGCTTGGACCTAGGACATTTAGCGCTGGTTTCAATTTATTTTTGGATGGATGAATCAATTGTCCTATAAACGTAGCTGCTATCAGAGAAACCAGTTCTTTCCCATAAATCACCGAGTACCAAGTCTTAGAGTGTACTCTCCAAGGCTATTTTGTTTGGGTCGACCTGTTTGGAGCCCCCTTACAAATCTAATCAGGCTCACCCAATGAGTGGGCATCAAGATTCCCCATAGGTCCACACCACGAGCAAGTAGTGCACTGTACCACATATTATCACTTCAATACAGTTCTGCACATTATTGGAAATATTTTCAATCTAATGCCCATTTGAATTGTTCTCAGAGTGGAGGCACTCCTGAAACTAGAAATGGTTTGCTGGAAGTACAGAAGGCGTTTCGCGAGGCTGGCTTAAATTTTGCAAAACAGGTTTTGATCTCAGGTTTTTCTTTCTGCTAGTATTAGTTTTCTCCTGCTTTTCAGAGTGTACCAGAGATATACTCTCATGTGTTAAAATTTGTAATTGTAGTTCATGGTAACATACTGCTTAATCACTGGTTGGATGTAAACTAACTCGCATCTTCTGATGTTTAAATACATATACTTGCATCTCTTCATCACCAAATTATTAAACTAAGTTTCCTTGCATGAGTATAGTCATCTTGTGCTTCTTTTGATTCAAGAACTAAAATTTTCATCTTCCTTTTGTAATCATCTCGTGCCTCTGGGAACTAACATGCAAAAGTTCAGTGCATTCTTGTAAAGCTTGTCTAAAAACATTTGTCCTTCAACGTTCATGCTTGAGTTCAAATTAGCATGAAAATCTTTAAGTAAAATTAGAGTGAAAATCTGGTCGAATGTCTCTGTGAGCAAAATTAGCCTTCATGCTTGTGGCTCCTCCGTTTTCATTATCTTTTTATTTATTATTATTAATATTTCATTCATATTATTTTAAAATTCTTGACACGACCAAGAATATAATTTCTAGAGGGAAGACGTTCATATTAGTCATTTTGTTTTGTTTTGATTATTTTTAAAAAATTTAATTTTAATATTTTCCTTTTGAGTTCTCTTATTCTGATATATAGAGAGGGTTTTACTTTCACTGCCCTAAGCTTTCAAGTATGACCCATCATGGGCTCTTTTATGCAGGGTGTTGCTGTAACACAAGAAAATTCATTGTTGGACAACACTGCAAGGATTGAAGGATGGTTGGCCAGGTTCCCAATGTTTGATTGGGTAGGTGGTAGAACATCAGAAATGTCTGCAGTTGGTCTACTTCCAGCTGCACTTCAGGTTAGTGATTATTAAGTATTTAAATCCACGACTTCCACATCTTTTGAGTTGTCCTCACAAATGAACCTTACAACAGGGAATTGACATTCGAGAAATGCTTGCTGGTGCTGCTTTGATGGACAATGCAACCAGATCAACTGAGGTGAGAAAAATTCATTTATTTGTGTTCTGTTGAGTTTAACTATTCATTTATTTGCATTTTCTGTTTGGTTATTTTTCGGCTGGAAATTCTCAGAGTTGCCCGTAGAGGTACTTTGGAGGGGATATAAGGTCATGGATGTGTCACAAATTATCACTCATGCCTTATTCTTTGATTCTTGTTTAGCTGTTGGCTTTTTCTTTGAACTGACTCTTCCTAGGGTTTGCTAGAAATCTTGTTTTTTACATAACATGGTAAATTTTTACTGGAGTAATTCTATCATCCCAAAAATAGTTTTATGTTTCTTGATTGTTCCACTATAGTTTTCCTTTCCACTGTATATTGTACATATGACGCTCGTGGAGAAATAATATAGCACTTATGTTGCCTCATCTGTTCAGATTAGAAATAATCCTGCAGCATTGCTTGCTTTGTGCTGGTACTGGGCTTCTGATGGCATAGGATCTAAGGTAACTGGCAATCTTGCTATCCGTATTCTGTAGTCTTGAAACTCATTGCTGCTGTATTTACCATGATTAATTATTGTTCCTGTTTTATCTCCTCAGGATATGGTTGTTCTTCCCTACAAGGATAGCTTGTTATTATTTAGTCGTTATTTGCAGCAACTGGTCATGGAATCCCTTGGAAAAGAGTTTGATCTCGACGGAAATCGGGTATCTGCACCATTTAGGAGGATTATTCTTCTTGTATTCTGGTTTATTAAATGAGAGAAAACTAGAAAGACATGAAAACTATTACGTGCCTGAAGCCCCTCAGCACAGTTGATATCAATATAAAAAATTTGATTGTTAATTATTCTCATGATGAACAAATTGATATTGAGAAGGGGTTGTATGCATTTTGGATACACTTAGTGCATGTTTCATATTCCGACCTTTGCTATCATTAGATATGATACCATTGACATTAATAGAAAAGATGAGCTAGTAGACTACTCCCTCGTTGCTGTAAACCATCCTTAGAGTGATTATTTTCATTGAAATTTCAACATTGTAAGAGATAAAAGGATCAAAATATTTGAGGCTTCATATGCTAAAATTTTGACAACCATGGACAACATTTCCAAAATGTCCCAAGTATCCAAGTGCAGAGAATGCCTATTTTAGGAAACCATTTTGCTTTTGTTCTGTTAACTCAAGATGCATTGACTAATAATGTGGCTTACTAAATTCACTTCTTTCCACAGGTTAATCAGGGACTTACAGTATATGGGAACAAAGGGAGTACAGATCAACATGCGTAAGATTTCATACTAGTTGAAATTTATATGCCTCGTAATGTAAACCATACCTAGCTGTTGGCACCTAATGCACATAATAACTTTATGCAGCTATATTCAACAATTGAGGGAAGGTGTGCACAATTTCTTTGTGACATTTATTGAAGTGCTGCGTGATAGGCCCCCTGGTCATGATTGGGAGCTTGAGCCAGGTGTTACATGTGGTGACTACCTTTTCGGTATGCTACAGGTACTAGTATCTTGCTTCTATAACAAATGATTAGTTCAATTATTTTGACCTCTGAAAAGACTTTTGAGTTTTTTCTCCTAATCATTTGAGCTTGTTCAGGGAACAAGATCTGCACTCTATGCTAATGATAGGGAGTCCATCTCAGTCACTGTTCAAGAAGTGACTCCTAGAACTGTTGGCGCAATGGTAGCACTTTATGAAAGAGCAGTAGGATTATATGCCAGCCTTGTCAACATTAATGCATACCATCAACCTGGTAAATATATATTTCTTCAGTATAAAATTCGAACTTTTCACTTCTTCTGGTGTTTGTGTTTTATGTTCTTATAATGAACTTCGCAAAATTAATCCATTCACTGTCCTCACCTCCATTCTGCTTTTGCGTTGATCAAATGCTATGTCAGGTGTGGAAGCTGGAAAGAAAGCAGCAGGGGAAGTGTTGGCTCTCCAAAAGCGCGTCTTGGCAGTACTTAATGAGGCCAGGTGTGATCTCTTTGAAAGGCTCAGATTTTTCCATGTCTTGCATCCTTTTCTAGTATAATAAAAATATAAAAATTGAGGATTAGTATGATGTTTTAGAAAGACCACGCTCAATTTTTCAGAACATCCCTCCCTCTATATAGTAGTTTAAAGCACAAATTATAAGTGCACTCCTTAAACTTTCGTGTTTGGGTCTATTAGTCCTTGAACTTCAGAAAATATTTAGTAGGTCTTCAACTTTCATTTTTTATTTGATTCATATATAGTTCTTGTTTTTGGCATATTCAACATTTTTTTTAAATTAACAAATTCATTAAACATAAGATTGAATTTGTGTCTAATAAGTTCGTAAATTTTACAGGTCAAGGATTAGACACAAAATTTAAAGTTAAGGAATTTATTAGACACTCATTAAAGTTTAGGGATGAATTAGATGCAAATGATAGGGACTTATTATACACTTCTTTCTTTTAAAAAAAAAAAAATTGGAGATTTATTGGACTAGAGCTTTGAAAGTGCTAAGTACAAAAATGATTCCCTAGGCAACATCATGATCATCATAGTCTTCTCTGTTTCTGTACTGGCTGTTCCACTTGTGGGGAAGTAAAAATTAATTTTGTAAGCCTTTGTGATAATTGATATTCTGTCTGTCTCTCAGCTGTAAAGAGCCTGTGGAACCATTGACACTTGATGAAGTAGCTGAACGCTGTCATGCTCCTGAGGATGTAAGCAATCCAGTTCTCAGTTTAGGAACTTCTTTTAAAACAGAACATATAATCTTTACTTCACTGATTCACGCTTCTATTATGTTACTTCAGATTGAAATGATCTACAAGATTATTGCTCACATGGCCGCCAATGATAGAGCACTGATTGCTGAAGGCAGTTGTGGCTCACCACGCAGCATTAAGGTTTTCCTTGGAGAATGTAATCTTGACGAGTTGTATGTTTAGGATTAAACGGCAGCAATGTTCTAATGCTCTTATGTGTGTTGCTGTTTGGATCTCTTAATAAAATTGAAAATACTTTTGCTGTTGATGTCAATCAGGCTTTTCAGATCTCAACCTCGAGAATAATGGAAAATAATTCTATGAAGAGTTTTTTTTCCCTTCTTCTTATTGCCCCAATTTCAATACTCATTTCTTCCCAAGGTACTTTGGCTTCAAGATTATCTTGTTGATTATTATAGAAGTTATCGTAAAGATACTTTCTGCTGTTGTTTGTGGAGATTTGAATCTTTCACCTCTCGATAATTACTTTTAACTAAGTTGTACTTTGATCGGTGGTTTGTCTACGTTTCGACTACTTTTATGAGACAATTGCCTAATCTTTTATGCTTGATTGTCAAGGTAATAGGTAGTCGTCTTGAAGTTTATTAAGGTAAATTTATATTTAAAAGTTCTACCTGAAATTTTCATTCTATAGTTGTACATCTCCTTACCACTTTAAACATTCGATCAGATATTTTTAAGATTGAATGGTAAGTTTAGGCTCTATAATTTATTGAAAATTTAATCTTTACCATCTTTAAAATCAGATTTTTGTCTTTATGAGCTTGATTAATAAACCGTCCCTAAAATTGTCTCTAAATTTGCAATTAAACCAGCCATGTTTCTTGTTTCTAGTTCTAAAGCTTATAAATATTATATATGTGGCATCCTAATAGAAAAGAGAACAAAACATTTTTTATAAAAATGTGAAAATCTCTTCGTAACCGATGCGTTTCAGAAATTTTGAGAAAAAGTTCAAAGAAGACAATGCTAGAAATGGACTTAGGGTGTTACAATATATTTCTATTTTCTTCCGAAAATGCTACACCGGCGCGCGCACATATATAGCGCACATATATATATTATATAGTAGAAGAAAGTCAACAAATAATAGTTTTTGGCATAAATAAAGAAGTTTCATCCAACGAAACATCCTAACAGAAGAAACATTTACAAGAGTGTATTGTTGAAGGAATTAATCAGAGGCATGAAAGAATAAACCCAAACCCAACAATCTTCATTTTCAGATCCTACATTTGAGCAGCAGCACCATATTTACAATGGGAAAACCACAAATTATACTAGAGAAGCTTTGATATTACTTGGCACGAAGTCCAGAACGCTTTCGAAGCAGCGTTTAGAATCACAGGGTTCTGGTATATCCTGTGCGCCATTGCACGAAAAAGAAAATATCAGAGAACTCTTCTAATTGGCACCGTTTTTAATAGTCTTAAGGTATGTTTGGAAGTGATTTCGAAACGGTCAAAGTCACTTAGTCGTGTCCATTTTAGTTTTGACATGACAGAAGTGATCTTGGAACTAAACACAACCTTAATGGTCAATACAGTGAAGAGTCATCAAGCTAAATGCAAGAACTTTTTAATATGAAACTCTTCTAATTGGCACTGCTTTTAATAGTCTTAAGGTATGTTTGGAAGTGATTTCGGAACAGCCAAAGTCACTTATGCCGTGTCCATTTTAGTTTTGACGCGACAGAAGTGATCTTGGAGCCAATGGCACCGTTTTTAATAGTCCTAAGGCATGTTGGAAGTGATTTCGGAACGACTAAAGTCACTTACGTCGTGTCCATTTTAGTTTTGACATGACAGAAGTGATCTTGGAACCAAACACGACCTCAATGGTCAATAAAGTGAAGAGTCATGAAGCTAAATGCAAGAACTTTTTGATATGAAACTATTGAGTCACAGCAGTTGATTAACATACCCAACTGCAGTTGCTCCCCAGGATGCCACATTATAAATGACCTTGCTTCCATCCCAAGCTTTCCGGAGTTTCCCTTTTCTCTTCTTCACTGAGAATGTTTTGCAAAGGGCTGCACCAATGAAAAGAGTTCAAAATTTAACACACAACATAGATTGGGGTCTACTGATATCTAAGACCATCGTGTCGACAAGAAAGTGTGGCACGACTCACCATTCTGTAGTTGGTTAGGAGACAATTCCTGCAAGATAACAAGAACAAATGAAAGCGTGATTGTAGGCTCGTAGCTCGTAGCTCGTAGGTAGATATGAAAGATAAATTGCCAGTTGCTATGCTTGTTATTTACAGGAACTCGATCAGCGAGTTGTAATTATAAGGAATCAGAATTTGTATAACGAAATAGTCACACAAGACTCCATTTATCTTAAGTCGCCATCACGTTCTAAAATGTTCTTCAATCCAAAAAGTCATCGAATCAAGACGAAACAACTCGTTCATTGGAATTAGACCAAGAAAATAGATCAATTCTATTTAACTCCAAAAAGTTTATAGTCACTCTTCTCTTCAATAGCTGTCGAAGTTTGGAAGAACTTCCAGATATCTCAGCTAATCACATTGGACTACCATCCAACTGTTGAACTGAATAACATTTAGAATTCGAAACTTTTGGAATATTAAAATATGTGTTTACGAAAACTTTGATAAACGAGCTCAGAAACCATAACAACTTTACTATTTACTCGCTATCCACGATGGCTGAACTCTGCCAAGTGTAAATAGTTCGAACCCATTCCTTTATCCAATAATATTTCTTCCCTAATCTATTAAGAGCTAGATAACATATTTCTAATTTAAACAAAGACACTTCTTCAGCAGCGAGAATAGATTCCTTGATGAATTAAAAGTAACAAAAGGACGCCTGTGAGATAAGGCGTCTGCAGGCCTAAAACATTCATCCACGGGATTAAACATCCAACCACACCCGTGAGTTTGTGTGTGTGTGCGTGTGTGAGAGAGAGAGAGCCGTTGTGAGTATACCTTAGTTTCCTTTAAAGACAATAAGTATGCAGCCATGAAGCAAGCAATACCATCTACTATATCCTCTTGCTTCACAACAACATACCCATCTTGATCTAGAGCATCACCACTTTCCCATAGATCCACATCACTGACCACATCCCAAGAACTACATTCTTCTACCATTACAAAGCAAAGAGGTCAAAAATAAAATGAAACAAATAATAGCATAAAGAAAATGGTATTTTTATCTCAACGGAGAAGGTCCTGTAATACCTAAATTTCGAACTTCACAAGCATAAACTACAACCTGTTTGCAATCCCTAAATAAAGCAATGATTAAGATTTGAACACGTACCTAACGTATTTTGCGGAACTAGTGCTTGAGCATCCTCTAGCTTTTCAAGAAAGTCGCGGCATTCAACTTTAGATTTAAGAAGATCGCACAACTGCGGAAAGATGTCTTTAAGTCAATGCCATGGATCATGATATTTATAGTACAATTAGATTCCAAATTCAAATAAAGCATTCCAAACAGCAAGAAACCCATATGGTGAAAATTTCAGAAAACTAACTCCATCCTAGAATTTATCATGTAGGTAGCTGTGTTGGGTAGGACGTGAAGAAATGGAAATAGCATGCATTCCCTTTGCCCCGTACTAAGAGGTTCCATCCCCCGTATCGCATCCCAGCCCTGAGATATTGATATTAGGAGTGGGGTGCTTGAGAAGGACCAATCACAGGCAGAAAATGCATCCATTCCATCCATGTACGTATCAAAAACGAATGGAGGTCATCAGGCCCCCCTTTTTATAACTACTATTGTAGGGCTCATCTATGGAGTTTTGTATATGTGGTATTTAAGGGAGAGAGAATGTGTTATTAGTGATTGCGCTTGTACTTCCATCTTTTTTTCAATGAGCTTCCTATTGTTAAGAAAGACCGAATGGATGGAGGATCCTAGTTTCCATTTTCCAGGAAAAACATGCCTCAAGAGATTGTTGTAGTTCACGTTTTCTTCAGGTGAATTGTAACAGCACAAGCCCACCACTAACAAATATTGTCCTCTTTGAACTTTCCCTTTTAGGCTTCCCCTCAAGGTTTTGTCTGTCAATGAGAGGTTTCCACACCCTTATAAAGAATGTTTCGTTCTCCTTCCCAACCGATGTAGGATCTCGCATGAATGATATTACTTGAGTTGCACTTATGCCCATTATTTGCAGTAAAGACTTCAATCGAAACAAAAACAAACAGATCCAGAAAAAAAAAACATACATAATAATGTTTTCATTACGAATTGCTTCCAGGAAACTTCAAACCAGTTGTTCTAAGCAACTTCAAATCGATCTTACACCAATGCTCAGCACAATTCATAACACTAGAGCATCCTGAAGCTGAACCGGGAAAGACTAGCACTAGAGTTGTGGAAGGATACACAGAAAACAACTTCGATTCAACAGCATATGAGAAGCTACCACAAGCTAATAGACCAAAAACAGAACATGTTCATCTTATCTGGATTTCAATCCCACATATTCACAAACATCGCGCAGAATTCTTCTAAATCAGATAGAATAGGAATCAAGCTAAATTCAACCAAGAAATCCAGCTAAAAACTCTGAGATTACAAGATTTTAAGAACCAAAGAAAACCCCCATACCTCGTCGGCCTCTCGGTCACCTCGCACAGACTCCGAACCCTCACCGAGCCGATCATCTTCATCTTCACCTCCATCATTCCCCTCGCTTTCATCGAGCCCGTTGGAATCATTAAGCGATTCGAGAGCTCTCTGACACTGCTCCAACACAGCCTGCAAGGTCTTCTTCTTCACACGAACCCCATCGCCAATTGGACCCTCAAAATTCTTCCTCTTACTATTATCGACGAAATTGGACTTCGGTTTAGGCACCTCAGCATCCATGCTCTGGCGTGAACAAGCTCCGTCCGATCCTCAAAGACGATTGTTGGTTTGCTTCAAAGCCATGTGGATCGTCTTCTTCCCGCCGTCCGGCGAAGAACTTGGAAGGCCGCGAGAAACTCTTTGTTGCTTGTGGACTAAATTTTGATGGCTGCTTCTGGGTCTTAGTTTCGTGTTGTGCTGCGAATTATTCTTGCTTTTCCTCACTTGATAATCGATATGGTCTTCCGCGTAAATATTTCTTTTTCTCTCTCTATTTTACTGTTAGTATTTATTTCAATTATAAACTTTTAAAATATTTAATAAATAAATATATTTTTTTTATATTTGATTTTTAAATGAATAGATATGATTTTTTTTTTCTTTTAATTTCTCTTTAAATACGACTCCCCACAATGGTACGATATTGTCCATTTGAACATAACCTTGTGGCTTTGCTTTGAAGTTCTCTAGAAGGTCTTACACCCATTGAGATGACATTATTTGATTATAAACTGATGATCATTCCTAAATTAGTTGATGTGAGACTTTCATCCAACAATTCATATATTTTTTTTTAAATGTGGAAATTGAATGAAATAGGCCCTATTAAATCCGTGAGTCGAAAGCTTCGGCTTTTATGAGAGTGGTGAGAAAGCTTGATTGGATTATGAGATTAGGCTTTCCGTACGGAACACCGTCTCTTTCAAGTACAAAAACCCTGCTCGCATTTAGATGGCGTTGCTATCAACGGGCAGTCGACAGCCTCCTCTAGTCCAATAATAGGAAATCCACGACGTTGAAAAAAACTCAAACGTGTTATACCTGAAACTCCCATGTTTACTATATTTTGATTTGTTTCCAAAATAATGTGTTGCAAATCTCGTTTAGTATTTTAATTTAGTTTACGGTTCGAGAGAAAAAAAAAAGATTTAAGTTAAAGAACAGATCTAGTAAAGACGAGGCGAGCCCTATAACTTAAGGATTAGAACACATGACTACTAACCACAGTGTCAGGATTAGAATCCTTCCTCACTCAAATATAATCGCGAATAAAAAAAATAAATGTAATGATTTAATTGAATGAATATAAAAGTTATAAGGTTCGAGTATGATTGAACGTTTTTCTACATAATATTGGTTGAATACGCGATTATTAGGGACGAACTCGATGACCCAAAAAATACATTATTGGACCAACAGGCTCAAAATAGGCAAAATTGATTGAGCTAAAGCGGGCCGAGCACATGTGGGTACACACCTCGCATGCTCACAGCCCAATAAATTATGGGAGACGCGGAGTTCAATCTAAGAAATCTTGACCTTTGTATAAATAGATTATAAAAAATCATCGAATATAATTTAAATCTCATTCTCTCAATCCGAACCTTATAAAGATTTATCATCACAAATTGTATTATTTTGAGCGAATTTTAATAAAATGACTAAGACACGTATTTTTAATTATGTTTAAATAGACACGATCCGTTAAATTTTAACGTTTTTGTGGTAAAAAGACCAAAATACCCCTAAAAATACAACGAATCATGTAGACGACATAATTATTATATATATATATATATATTTATTTATTTAAAAAATAATAATATTTAATAATATCCTATTTGAACTAAAAAAAACCAAAAAGTAGAAATGATTTTACTTTTTAATTTTACATATTTTCACTTAAAAAAGGTTGGAAAAATTTTAATCATGATGCCTTTTTGATAAAATCGTTGATCGAATCCCGGCCGTCCACGTCAGACACAGATTATGGGGGTCCCACGATTGTCAATTCCAATGGTAGTCCCTGAAACACAGGAACAAAAGCCAAACGACCACACCGGACAAACCTCCAAAAACAAAAGTCAGAAGACGGAAATTACGGAAAAGCCCTTCTGCGCCTCTTTCCCTCCAACACGTTCCTGGAGCAGAGAAGGAGCGGGAATTGGGGTGACGTGTACAACTGCCGCCCATTCGGAGACCCCGCTCCGAATGGCGCTTGCTTGACCAACGGACGTCCGTTGGAGGAACATTTCTGGTTCAATCCATCGCAGGAAGAGAGAGAAAATCAGAAGAAAGAGGAAGAGAAAGAGCCAGGGAGAGAGAGAGAGAGAGGAGACAGAAAAGGTTCACTTTACGCTTCTTTGAAAGAAATTCTTTCCCTCTCTCTTTTGCTCTTTTCAAATTCCATTTCACGAGGTATTGTTTTTCGAGTCGGTTGTGGTTTGGAATAATTAGAATAATCCTGCATTATTCTTTTCGTTTCGCGGAATGAAACGCATTCTGTTCAAAACCTTGATTCTGTTTTTTGGTTTATCTGTGGATGTTTCAGCTGCATTTTGATAATGATGATCAGTCTTTGTTGCAGTGATTTTCAGTCGATTGATTTGATGATGGATATGGTGCTCTGATTTGAGGATACGACGATGACTAACCGAAACGCCGAGCCTTTTCAGGTTTTGTTTTGTGTGTAACTTTTAGCATTGAGATTACCGAGTTTTTGATCGGTGTTGCGTTGCTTTCTCTCTCTCTCTCTCTCTCTCTCTCTCTCTCTCTCTCTCTCTTTTTGCATTCCGGAATGTTCGTGGTGTTTGTGTTTAGATGTATTCGTACGGGCAGTGGACTTGAAATCTATCTTTTGATGTTGTGTTGCAGGGAGAATCCGACGATCCTCCGCCGCCGCCACCTCCTCCTCCGCAGGATCCTGCTGATGGTTCTTGTGCTGGAAACACGGTCAGTTCTTTTTTTTTTTTTTTTTTTTTTTTTTTTTTTTTGTATTTCTTTTTGCACTCTGGATTTGATTTTTGTATATCCAGAGTTCGTCTTATACCGCCTATTGCTTGATGTTGAAATTTCACATATAAGCTCCTGATATCGCATTGCTTGCTCGCTGAGCGTTCTATTAAAATGATTGTTGAATGGATATCTTGGACGAGAGGATTAACTCCATCGCTAAAGACTAAAGTAGCGAAAATAATGAATGAACTTGATTTGGCATCCGTGCGATGCAATTCTAATGCGTGATGGAAAATAAGGCTGCGGAATTCCTCGCAAAGCAACTCGAGGAATTAGCATGTGGTGGTTTACTTATTTCTTGGAACAACACTCTATAAAAGGCTGCTTTAACTTCCTACCTTAAGAGAAGGGCGAGTGCAACGACTGCAATAACATTAGTTGAGGATGAGAAGATAGTTTTGATTAGCAATCCGCTACCTGATTCAACGAGGGATGTACAGAAATTGGACTTGAGTTAGTAGCTCTCAATCACAAACCAAATGGATGTCAATTGGATATGTTTAGTCGAACATGGAACATTGTATTTGAGCTAGAGTGTTTGTTCCCATGTTGTTACATCATATAACTGGTCTTCATAAAGAGGGATTTGATTTTTTATTTTTATTTTCATTTGTTTCATGATTTTTTGGAGATGGAACGAAGCGTCTACTCGAATCCAATAGAAGTTACAGAAACTCTTTCAGCTGGAACATAAAAGAGGAAGAGGGAATTAATTCCAATAGTGTACTCGGCTTGGAACAGTAACACTATTTGGCTTAGAACAATAATGTTGGTAACTTCTTAGAAATTTTTTAGAAATTTTTTCTAAAAGCATGTGAGGGATGATAATGCATGTTGGAAAGACTTGTATTGGTTTGTAGAATAATTTACTATTAAAAGTATATCAAGTCAAATAGATAGCCCTTAGTTTGCACGGGTGCAACAAAATGGGGAGCCGCCCTGTGCTAAATTTGAATTTCAAATCTTGGTCCAAATTTCGGGCTCAAGACCTTACTGTTAGTCCCTTGCGCCAGATATGCTCCGGCACCAATTCAAGGCAAGGTAGAAAAAAAAGGTTCTGTATAAATTGAATGTTGATTCTGTTCTTTATATTGGTTTAAGTACAGAGTTTTTAGTTAATAAAACGAAAATTCAGTTCGTCTGCCGCTGTGAACGTTAGATGAAATGATACAAAAGGGGAAAAAAAAAAAAGAAAAAAAAGAAGAGAAGAATGTTTGGCATCAGCTGTAATAATCAAGGAGCTAAGATTACTGAGTTTTGCAGAGATTGAGGCAAAAAGAGTTTTGGGCTTTAGCGTTTAGTGGCTTTGATATTTATTAAACGGCACCGTTTATTGTATCTGGTCTACGTTGAAAAGAACATTTTCTGTTTACCAACAGGACTTAAGCCAGTAACAAGGCATGTTTATGAAGGCTCACAACTTAATAAGCAATATAGCTATCTATTTATCACGAGTAACTGGGTATTTTTTTCTCATATATTTTTTTCTGATTACTTTTAACCAGGTGTCTCATATAAATATTATCATTATGTTTTTTCATCAATTCTGGGGGAAGTTTTAAGCTACGTACCTGAAGTGTTTGACTGTATTGCAGGTTTTCAAGAGTGGGCCACTTTTCCTATCATCAAAAGGTGTGTTTATTTGAGAAATATTTTGTATTAAGAAATAGCAAGAACTAAGTAGGATACACCTTTCATATTAGACGTTTAGAGCATCGATTCTTCACCATAATGACACATGTTGATTTTTATTCCTTGAAGTTGGAAAAGCTAACTCACTTACCCCCACACGCGCGCGCACACACACACACAAAAAAAAAAAAAAAAAAAGACTGGAAAAACAAAAGACAGGAAAAAAAAGGGAAAATGGAAATATTAACAGCTGCTTGTAATTTTGTTCCTACCATATACATATACATTGCTCTTACTCCTGTAATATACTTAGTTGAATTGATAAGCCTTAATCACTGTCCTTAAAATCAGGGATTGGATGGACGTCCTGGAAAAAGAGATGGTTCATCCTAACACGTACTTCACTGGTTTTTTTTCGAAGTGATCCAGTAAGTGGTTTCCTTTTTATATTTGATCATGCTTTTTAGGGCCCAATCGTGAATGCTCGTGTTATTTACTGCCGTCAGTTAGTAGCTTGATGCTGTCAGTATTCCGGAAGGAATCGTGCGTAGGGATAGTTAGTTATCATTTAGGTAACGACCTAGAGTCAATAGAGTTGCAACCCTCTGAAACGGCTGCCTCTACGGTGATCTTCACAATATTTTTTATTTCCATATTTGAATATCCTCCTGGGTACTTTGTTTCTTTTTTTGAAAAAAATTCATCTTGGATACCTAACATCTTGTTATAGTTATCTTCGAGAGTAGTTCTATAGAGATATAGACAATTGGATTTCAACTTATTTCTTTTGAACTTAAAGGTCGAAAAGAGGTAGCTTTACTGAAGGCGTAGATTTATCTTTTCATCTTTGCCCCGAGTCTGATTTTGAGTTCCATTTAACTCTAGGTGATTTAAAGCTAGCCTCATGACCTTGTTTCAAGTAGGAGGATGAGACACTTGGAGTTACTAGTTTGTCTGTCACATAAAAACAACCTGAAGCTATTGTAATATGACCTTTACTCTGTAATTTATATGCACATGATACATGTGTATGATGTACTATCTACTATGATTGATTGTTTTTCTTTTTAACTTGTGAATTTTTGAGTTTTGAACTTTTAGTCTGACAGCTGCCCTACCTTTCAGAATGCTGTTCCTCAGAAAGGGGGTGAGGCGAATTTGACTCTCGGTGGCATTGATCTCAACAATTCAGGCAGGTTAGCTTGTTTTCTGAATTTAGATGGTACTTACGTTATCTCTACAAGGAAACTGAGGTAGCAAACTAATTTAATGGTATCACCCTACATTTTCAAGTGTTGTTGTGAAAAGTGAAAAAAAACTCTTGACCGTGCTCTTTCCTGATGGTCGAGAAGGACGTGCATTCACACTCAAGGTGCTTTCTCTCTACATTCTTTTTTCTTCTATCATTTCTTTAGCCAAAGTGTAACTTTTCTCTTGACCTTTTAGGTTCTTCATTTTTGGCTTCTGTTTTATCATTTTGGTCACTTTTCCTAGGTTTGGCATACAAACTTGTGTATGCTCATTATAAAAATTTTCTATCTTCTTCCATTTAATTTGTCTTAAATATTTGCTTGTTAAAATCCGCAAGTTAAGTAAAGAAATTAGTGTCATGACTCATGAAAATTTCTGATGTTAAAGTCTTGAATTGCATTCTTAGATATTTTCTTTCTGAAACAATCGTTCTTAGAAATAATTCTAAGCGTATTTTGCGTTCTGATATAATTCTGTTTTAGCTTGGACTGCATTCCAGATTATAAGCTTCCTCTTGGCATTCTCTTTCAAAGTCTTTTGATGGGTTTTCTTTTCAGGATTTTTGTTTATTTTTGGTTGCTTTTATTTCACCTTTCTTTTTTATTATTCTTGTTTCACTCTCTTGTGGAGTTTGTATATTTTGAGCATTATTCTCTTTTCATTTATTCAAGAAAAAGTTTCGTTTTTTATCAAAAAAAACCTGGATTCGACGGATAGTGAAAGTGAGAAGATTTGAAATGAATCAAAAGTAAACGAATTGTGTTTTTATTTATCTAGCATGTACCTCACAGCCTGCTGCACCATTTGTTGTCTAATGTTGCAGGCTGAAACATTGGAGGACCTCTATGAGTGGAAAGCCGCACTGGAAAATGCTTTGGCACAGGCACCCAGTAGTGCCAATGCTAATGGTATCTTGAAGAATGATAAGATGGAACCAAATAATGGGTCTTCAGAGACGTGTATGCTATTTTCATCTATTTGTCTATAGACACCACTTAGTATTGTTATTTTTGTTTCTATTTCTATTTCCGGTGTTTGTGCAATTCTCTTTATATTTGTCCTTTTAGCTTAACCTCGTAAACTTTATAAGAGAAGTTTATAACAGTTTCCTTTGAACTGTACAAGACGTTTTTATCATTCACGTGGTTACATTTGCCAGAAGCTTTGCCTTTGCCTGCGTTAAGAATACGTATATTCTGCTTGGTTTTAACTGTGGGCTTGCACAGTCCTTTTTGGGTGATGCATGGCGAACGTACCAAAATTTAAGAAACTTGATGATGGAAAAACTGTTATTCCTAATTAAATAGTTATACTTGTTAGACATTTTGTAAAAAAAAACTATACCAAATAGTTATACTTCAATGATTTTGTTTTTCATGCTTTTTTATTTCATTCTTATGGAGTTTGTCTTTTGAGCATTAGCTTTTTTTCGTTTTTTTTCAATGAATTTTTTTGTTTGTTGTTATTATTTTTTTCTTATAAAAGTGAACTTTATCAAATGCGACTGGTCTGTTTGGTTCATTCTTGTTTGACGCCTGGGTCTTCAACTAATTGGGCCTGGTTGTAATATGTTTCAACTTCAATAACTTGCACGCTGTTCTTCATTTTTCGCCTCATTGATGATTTATTGATGTTCTCTCTATGTCTTTTCTAGTGAAAGATGGCCAACCACAACCTGGAAGACCCAGAGTCCTTGGTAGGCCAATTTTGCTTGCTTTGGAAGATGTTGATGGAACTCCCTCTTTTCTGGAGAAAGCCCTTAGATTTATAGAAACCCATGGTAAATTAATCTAGATTCTAGCCTATGAAGACATCTTTCTGTTAAAAATCTTATATGATTGAATTTTTGAGCTAATGGATCTGAGTTATAATATTAGGAGTCAAAGTAGAAGGCATTTTGCGACAAGCTGCAGATGTTGACGATGTTGAACATCGTTTGCGGGGATATGAGCAGGGTCAGTTATTTGATTATTATAATGATCATCTAGATTTAATATCCATTATATTGTTGATAGCGTCCTGTTGTAATTATGTTTCATTCCTTAGTTACTAACGAAATTCACGACTTTATTTTCTCTCCTACTGATGCGATGAATTGTACATATACCTTCCACTTTTCAAATTACGCACAAAAGAGTAGGTGGTTGTTGCTACTGTGGTCTCTGGAGTTTTTTTACTTTTTGTTAGTAATGCATTTTTGTCTTTACACTTATTTACTGGCTTTACTGACTGCCCTCTTCTCATTATTTTTAGTTGGACTTAAGTCTTATAAATTAAGATTTAAAATAGTTTGATAACAAAGTCCTTATCAGAAGCATTGTTTGTTCATGCTTTATTGATACTGCAGGAAAAAACGAGTTTTCTCCAGAAGAAGATGCACATGTAGTGGGTGACTGCGTGAAGGTAGAAAAGTTATTCAAAATTTGAATACGGCCGACGGCAGTTTTTTCTCCAAAAAGTTGTTGCCTGCTATAAAAGTTTTCTTCTATCTCATGTTTTTTTATGCAATATTGCAGTATGTCATCCGGGAGTTACCATCATCTCCAGTTCCAGCATCTTGCTGTAACGCTTTACTAGAAGCAAGCAGTAAGTCATCGGAGCACCTAATTTTAATATCTTAAATAATTTAAGTTACCAGGTGGACAACAAGCATGCATTCTTTCATATGAAAAAGCATGACCTATAGACTAGAAATGATGGAAGGATAAAAATACAGATGCAAATGAAAGGTATTCAAGGTGACACATTTTAAACCAGGATCATTCTCAATGGTTTTGTTTTCATGTACGTTATACAACATTTTTTTTTTTGGTTTATTTTAATATAAATAAATGTGAAGCTGTCATTTTCACCTTTTAAATTTCTACTAATGAATGTTCAATTCTCTTATAAATTTCAAGGGAAGACAAAACTTTTTTGAGTTTGGGTTTTCGTCTTTCTTTGTCTTTCTTTTACTTTGATCCTGCTTTCGTTCTTTCATTCTTTTATTATTTATTTTTGTGAAAGAGAATTCTTGTTAAATTGAAAAGTTGATTGCCAACTTCAGCTCTTTATGTTTGTTAAGGTCATTGCTTTGGAGAGAAGAAAATGAAATTTACAAACTGATAGGTCCCAACCTCTACTTTCATTGATCAAAAGAAGGAAAGAATACAACTAGGAGTTCTAAAAATAATGCCTTCGACCTCACTCTTCTTTTACATCGGCTAAATCCCAGTTTTGATCTGCCTAAATCCCAATCGTTAGCTAACCTTCCTTCTCCCTCACTAACATGGTTTCAGTTCTAGTCTCTTTGGACATCGGTGCAGTTTTCCTTGTCTTTAACAAGTGAAATATACTTGGAGCCTATTGCATACACATCTGTTTAGAAAGTCAAATTTTATAGTTTTTTATGGGTCATGCACTGGCATTTTCTAGCTCTTAATTTACACTATCGACTGTATTCTTGCGTAGAGGAAATGATACTTTTTTTAACTAGGCCAGTATATCGTGTACATCATTTCCTTTCATGTGTAACCTGACATATTGAGATTACAAAAAATATATTACCACAAATTATGACATCAAAATATTTGCATGGAAAAACGGTGAAAAGAAAAAAGCGTGGCAATTGATGTTGATCCAAGAAACTTTGGAGGGTATTGACTGCATCAAATTTTCTTTTCTAACATATTACTCAATTTGCACCTAGGCTGAGGTTTCGCCAAAAACATATGAAGATTTCCTAAGTTAAACTGGGTTTTGGAGTCTTTCTTTGAGCGATCTTCATCTGTCCAGTAGTTGCTTTTACCTGGTGAACTTATAAAAGCGGGTGTTTTCTCGTTGCATTGGTAGATTTCTAGTGGTTGAGGTCTGGTTGGACAAATTTTCCCAAAGTAAAGTGCGTGGACTTGAAAGGATCGCATCTTAACATTTTCCTAGTTTTCTTGACGTTTGGAATTTCAGCTTGAGACGTTCCTCCTGGCTCTAGCATACGAAAGTTTATTCCTAAGTTGGGATCTTGTTGGAAGAGTTCTGATCCTCAATCATGGCCTGCGTTTAAGTGTTAGAACTTGATTGTATTCATTTACTTTTTTGGAGGTTCCCTCATTTCGCGTTGGCCTAAAGGGAAGCTCAAATCTAAGATTCGGTAATGTGCAGAGCTAAAAAGCCTTCCTCTGTGAGATTTAGAGTTCGGGTGAAATTGAGAGTTTAAATGAAGTTAAATGAGCTGGAGGTCTCGATTGTGATACGAGGAAAGGAAATTACAAAAATAAAGGAAGTTCAGGTTTTGTCTCTAAACGAGTTTCTGTTACCACCCTGGGACAGTACAAGTTTACTGAAGCTTGAAATAAAGGCACTTTTGATGATGTTAAACCATTGAAGTAGATAACTTGCTGGAAACAACGTCAATCATATTCTATAACATGCTTGGATCACATCACTGGTATGTGCACGAGCACCTACGTACTCACACTATGAGAAGCAAAATTTGAAATTACAAAACCAGATTGTACAAAGTTACTTCTAGGAGGGTAAGAATGCTTTCAACAGAAGAAGAAAAAAAGTAAGAACATGATAAACAGGAAGATTACACCTATATACTGTTGGCCGATTTGAGAGGGCCGAATTCTCCCAAGAGGCATATGAACTCACCAGATAGAACACACTAAGCTAATTGTATCTTAACTTATTTTATCTTTGTGATCTTTTTGTTTTTGTGTTTCACACGGTATCTTTTGAATATCAGCCTCTTTACTTTTCTTCCGTAAAAAGTTTGTTCTTGTTAGAAAAATTATTGTCCTAAAACAACTATTGACAAACCCAAAAGTGACTAGGAGTTGCATCCTTGACGTTTCTACTCTTTCAAGTGTAAACTTTAGTTATGGTAGGTCTAACAGTTTTGTTTTGTTCTTTTTTTTTGTTTTTTGTTTTTTTTGGAATTTCATTCTCTAGGTTAGTAATAAAGTTTGGATATTTTATTCTTTATTTTTTATAATCTTTTCAATGAAGTTTCTGTATTTCCTAACCATTTCCTTTTTCTTTCTTTCTTTTTTTCTTTTTTAAATATATTCTATTCTTCTTATTTTTGTGTCGTACACTTCATACTAGAAACTGAACGAGGTGGCAGAGTCAATGCTATGCGATCTGCAATATACGAAACCTTTCCAGAACCAAATCGCCGTTTACTGCAGAGGTAGCTATAGCCCTTGCTTTGTCTATTTTGCAACTTTTTTTTTCTTTCTATTTAACTTTAAAAGTTGATGAGAGGAAATCAACCTTGATGATGTATGCTATCAACCATATTTATGATTTATGTTTGTGAAGTATGTTCATCTTGTTACTTCTCTGGGACGGACTATTTGGTAGATAAGATTCATTGTGAGGCTGGCTTGATTGGTATTTTCGCTAGTTTGTACAAACATTCATTAACTTGAACGTTGGATACATGTGACGGTTATGGGTGATAAGATAGGTCATGCATTGCTCGGGAGTACAGTATAATTTTTTTCTAATATACTACACCCAATAGACCTGTAGGTTTGACCGAGAGACTATTATGATATTGTTATTTATTTATAATTTTTTTGGATAAGTAGCAGAGATATTCCCATAGACAAAAGAAAAAAAAAAAAAAAAAAAAAGAAAGAACAGAACAAAAACAAAAACAGAAGAGACATCCTAAAGGCCTTAGGGTGTGGAATCCCTAAGCGTTAGGGGTAGGTGCATTAAAAAGACGGGCCTCCAATCTAGATCGATGATGAGAAGGGGAATATTACAAAAAGATTTGTGGGAGACACACCCAGTGGAGACCATATACTGTACCTGAACACAAAAAGGATCTACTAAAGTTATGATATGTTCAATGCATATATGGAGAAATAGACTTTTTATTTTATTTTTTTGATATCTATGATTGTCCATGCTAGCTTGTGCGCACCACTACTAATCTCATAAGAGAACCGCTAGATCCTACTACATTTGGTTGGCAAGGTACTTCATAGGATTTCAAATCTTAGGTAGGTTGGCACCATGACTTGAACTCATTCCCGGCCCTTCTTGACCACTAGGCTAACCTATGGTGATTTTCTTGGTCGTGCCCCTATTATTTTCTTGGTTATCAACAAAATACTTCTAGCGATATGATATGGAAAATCCTAGCTAATTGAGTCTAAGAACCTTTCATAAGCGCCTAGATATGTAAACCCTTAGTTCGAAAATGAAAAAAAAACCCGCAAATCAATTTGAATTCATTCCCAATCTCTTGGAATTTGATCTAACAACTTTATTGAAGAATAAGACCTTTAGATCTAAATATCCAAGAACCTCAAAACGATAAGTAATCACTTCAAGGGAAATTAAGATTGGGACCTTGTTGATCGAATATCTCAAGGCAAGAACACTTGTTTGAGATTCGAATCACTCTACAAGCAAAATTGATCATGTGAAGCGTGAATGATTCTAAACATGCAACCTAAACTACGTAGAATTGTAAAGCCCTTGGCTAAAAGAAAACGCAAATGCTCATTTTCTACATTTTCCAAATCTACATTACAAAGACAACATACATGGCTTTATTTAGCCTCAAAATGTAAACCTTTGATCTTCCATGAGGCATTTCAAGTGTTGTAACTTTCATACTTTATGGTCATAATTAACCACTTGGTAAATGAAACCTTAAAATAAATAAAAGGTCTTAAAATACATTAATAAAATACCATAACTCTAGATTATCATCCACCTAGAATTTGTAACCATCCAAGAATAAATGAAGATTGATTCTTCTTTAATGTGCCATAAATTGCAACTTGAGTTTATCTTGTGGTAATTTGAACAACATTTTTTTCACATCTTTCTTGAAGTACATATTGCATGATTGAGATATTTTGGATCATATCACGATGGTTATATTCCATAGTGATTTTTTTTTTTTCATTTTTCTACTTAAGGATTTTTTTTTTTCCATCCCCCTTTTTCGTAAAATTTTAGCTTTTAGATCCATCTTTTTATTCACAAATTCTTTCTTATATTCCTGCGACAGAATTCTTATGATGATGCAAACTGTGGCTTCTCATAAAGCTGAGAATCGAATGAGCTCTTCAGCTGTGGCAGCTTGCATGGCCCCCTTACTCCTTCGTCCTCTTTTAGCTGGTGATTGTGAAATTGAAACTGATTTTGACGTGGGGGGTGATGGTTCCATTCAACTTCTTCGTGCAGCTGCCGCAGCAAACCATGCTCAAGCCATAGTTATTACTCTACTGGAGGAGTATGACAAAATTTTTGGGGTAACTATTACATTTGTTCTTATATTTCAAAATTTCTAGTATTAAGCAGATATTCGTAGCATGTAATGAGAAAGATGTCATATAATGTTGCATTTTTAGATAATAGTTGGTGGATTAAATGCATTTCTTTTTGTGAGTTTTTCTATGCGCAAGCGTGTGTTTCTTAGCCTAGTTGAGTTTTATTTACTGACTACTAATGATTTTTATGGTTGATCCGAAAAGAGAAAATAATATTTCAGAATTAGGCATATTATTTAGAAATGTTTCCCCCCTCATTACAATGTGTATGGCTGAAAATAAAATAAAAGAGAAAAAAAACTTGCTATAATCCAAGGAGTCTAGTTTTATATATTTAATTATCATAGTTCAAAATAGTTGGAAGAATAATCACCTTGTAATTTGAGATCCATAAGTTACTAGTGTGATTGCAGGAAGGTTCTATGTCCCCTATATTATACTCTGATTCAGAAGAGAGTGGAAGTGAGAGCGAGGAGGCAAGTGATGGTGATATGTCTTATGATGATGAAGAACAAGATGATGCTACTGGTTCTGATGTGGCAACAGACGATGAGCTGGAATCAACTGGAACCTGTACTGAGAGTGTCGGCTCTGGGGAGCATGATTTATATGATGATAAGGCACGTCTCTATACTTTCTCACCTCATAGAAATTTGATAAGATGGAAGTATCACCATCATTCTATAAAAATCTGACAAAATATTAATATCACCGTAATCCTATTGTACTACTAATCTAGAGTTAATTTTTTACCATTATTGCACAAAAAGATTTATTTTATTCAAACTTTACTTTCCTGTTTTACCCTTGGGGGGTAGTGAAGGAGGTTCAATGCTGGATAATCAAATTAGAAATTCTACCAATTTCTTTGTTAAAATAGGAGGTAAAATCTTATTAGACGCACAATATGCAGGAAATTCAAGATCCCCGGATCATATGCTAATTTTTTGACACCCCTTTCTCCCTCACTTTATTGTATCGTTATTCAGTTTTTTATTCCAACCTAGCCTTCTAATCAATCTCCTTCCTCTATGGCTACTGGTCCCGTTTACTGATACTCTCAAACATCCATGCATGTGAGGACAAAAATGCCCTTTTAATCGTCACTTGACCCACTGTCCCTCCCCCTAATGTAAGTCAGTTGGACCTTTGCTTCTTAGTTATCAGTAATCTTATAGGAAGTGAACTTTCCTAGGGGTCTACGGAGAACGTCTTATAATTTATAAATATTGTATTTGTGTTTTACTTTTAGTAAACTCCCCCGAGGGGTTAGGGGGTTCTAAAATCCAGTATTTGAAAATCACTCTAGAGGCTTATTCAGCACATCATATCAAATAACTTGATTCAGATGCAAATAATTCAATCCCAAGTTAACATTTGTCGTGTTTTGAGATCTGATATCTTGCTTTTAGAATGGTTCATAATGAGTTCCTTGATATTAATTTTTAAGTTTCCAACTTTGGTGGGTCCATTGATAAAGTTTATTTAGTGTCAGCTGAGAAATATGTCAATACCTGTTCGTACTACACTGCAGGGTTCTGAAGTATTGAGTACTAGTTCGAAGAATTCCGATATGTGTGATGTAAATGGAATGAAGCCAAAGTCATCAAAGGAGAGAATCCATGACAAAACTGATCGAGGTAGGGGTAGTTCACCAATTAAGGATGAGAAGTCCTGTGAAGTTGAATGTGCATCCGAAAGCTTTGAAGGTTCTCCAACTACATCTAATAAAAGTTCCAACACGACAAAGCGTCTCACCATTTGGGGACGCACGCCTGTGAGTGAAACTCTTTTCTCTCCCCCTTTCCTGCCAACGTTTTGCATCCCATTTTGTTCAACCCTCATCATCTTCCTAAAGTGGGCATCATAAGAGTTTTAGCTGTTGTTAGAGATTCGTCTGAATTTTCTTCTTCATTTGTTTCTTTAATCTAGCATTTCCTTTTTTCATACACCTGCAGGTAGTTTAACAAGCTTTATTTTTTTTATACAAGCGCAGGCAAAGAAGAAACTCTCCTTGGAATCCATTGATTATGATTTCGGCGAAGAGTAAGTGATGATCATGCAAGAGTCCTTATGTTGTCTGAATTGTCAACACCGGTATAATGTATATTAAGCTACCATAGATTCTTTTTTGTTTCTTTTCTTTGGTGGGTGCGGGAATGTTTTTTGATAGGAAAAGGAAATAGAGAAATATATAAATCACAAAAGAAAAGACATCTTACGGGCTAGGGTAGGGTTCCCCCTCCCAAGGAACTACACAAGGAGAGATTTCCAATCATTGATTGTTATGAGGAGGCTATAATTACAAAAGTACTTTTTGTGATTTGAATACCACCAAGAAGCATGCCTTGACATTTCTGACAAAAGAGTCAAAAGAATACTTATTTTTAAAAACGCTTTGGTTTTGTTCCTTCCATAGGTGCCAAAGGAGAACTCTAACCGCACAATTCTAAAGTACCTTAGCTTTAAACCTTTGAAAGACAATCCCCAAGCGCCTCACAGAGCCAATGTTCCAGAGTTTACTGGAGGCTAATCTATAAACTTAGTTGCTCCATCATAAACGACCAGGCCCCTTGGGAAAAGGACAACGAATGAAAATTTGGCCAATAGTCTCCTCATCTCTGCAAAGTCTGTTCACCGAGGGAGATAAGGCCCTACACGGAAAATTCCCTTGAAGATTTTCTGCCGTATTAATGCTTCTGTCAAACACAGATCAAGGGTTGAATTTTGACTTTCTTTGGTACTCAAAACTTCAAAATGGGGGCGGGGCGGGGCGGATGTTAGTGGAGGAATAACCTTGTTTCCTTTTTCTCCCTAGTTTTGGCACCCATTTGGACAATAATGTTTTTGAAATGGAGTTAAATAATACGTAGAGGGGAGGGGTTGTTTTACAATGATTATTTATTTATTTTTGGCAATTTGGTATAGATTAGTATCAAGACTATATGGTTTGGTTTTTGAAAACTGTTTTAATTTTATTATCAAGTATCGTAAGCCAAATTGAGGAATGTGGATTGTAACTCACAGTCTTTGTAAATATTTTGAACAAAAGTCTCGTGAGTTTATTTAGGGACTAGTCTTCCAGTTAAGGACTGGACATGACATTTCCTGATTATGTCATTTGTTAGTCTACATAATCTTATAATTCTTAAGGATTTTGTTACACTGAACTTTTTAAGTCCATAGATATAAACTGAAAATGGTTTTGGGGCAAGGTGGTATCGTTTGGATTGAGTGTTTATATTTCATGAGATTTTTCTTTTGTATATATATTTGCTAAGTCATCAGTTATATCATGAGACATAATTTTAGTTTTTTCAAATAATTACATTATTACTTATCTTGACCTTGACTTCTTGGGAAATGATTATCTTTGCACTTTCTTTTCTTCATTATCCGATGTCTTAAATGTGCTTTGACAACATTTTGTACTTATTTCAGGGTTGAGATTCAGAGACTTGAGGCCACTAAATGTGAACTGCAAAATAAAATCGTGGAGGCGGTATAGGTTTTCAGTGCCTTTAGGTGTTTCTTTTCTAGTTTTTCAATCTTTATATTAATTCAATGTTTCTGATTTCAGGCGCGAGAAAATGCGATTCTCCAATCCAGTTTGGAAAACCGAAAGAAGATCTTGCAAGAGCGTCGTCTAACTCTTGAGCAAGAAGTAAACTCTTCATGGGCCATTAATCCCACCACTCTTAGTTTTATTTTATTTATTATCTAAATGTGATTAATGTGTCTAAGTTAATCGAACTGAAAATTACAACCCTTGTGACTCTTTCAAAAAGTTCTACTTTTCTTTTCACTTTCCCGTAGCAATAATACCAGTTTTTTGTGTGTGTGTGTGCGCGCGCAAACTATCATAGATTGACTGAGCAGTCCAAATAACAAGAGGTTAGTTTGGATACCTTTTAGGGTATAGTTCAGGTTGTCACAGTAACCTATCTAAGATTTTCTTTTTCTTTTTCTTTTTCTTCATTTGTTTCTACTAACTGCCGTAGGTTAACTCAAAGGTTGGAGATCCAAGTTGTTAGTTTGGGTACCTATTAGTCTATATTGGAGATCCAAGTTGTTAGTTTGGGTACCTATTAGTCTATATTTTAAGTTATGATAGTATATCTAAGATAATTGATAGATTTTTTTTTTTCTTTTTTTTTTTTTGCTTCATATGATATGAGGTCAAACTGTAGTTCGGACACCCACTGTTATATTAAAAAGTTCAGCATTTGTATGGTCAGAATCAAGTGATTATTGATGTCGCAAAGTTAACTAATGGGATAAAAACTTAATCATGACAATTAATTGAATGTTCAGGTAGCAAGACTAAGAGAACAGTTGCAAAGGGAGAAAGATCCCTCAGCTAATGTTAGTGAAAAGGTCAGTTTTTCTAATGCTTTTAATTTTATTTAGTAGGGTTACATGACAGATTGCAATGCTATAATGTGTTAGCTATTCGTTTAGACAAAGGCAGATCTTGGAGAAAGCAATCGAGGCGAGAAAGACACTGCCAATATAAACAACACAATGGATGAATTTGTAGGACTGCTTAATAGGATACGTGATCAGAAAAGTAACCTACCTGATTTACGTAATGTCTCCCAACAAATGCAGAATCATCAAACAAAATTGTAGGTTTCTCTTTTCTGAAAATTATTCTCCTTGTAACCATATCATAATAATATTTCTTACACAGGTCAATATTCCTATCTTTTTCAACTTTTTTTTATGTGGATAGTAATCCTTCGTGTGAGATTAACAGTTCAATGGGTACAGGAAGGACAAGAGGAAGGATGCTGGAAGTTTAGTCCCTCCTGAACACTCCAGAAATAAGGTAAATCACATTTATTTGGTTGTCTGTACCTTTTCTATTTGCTTGTCTATGGCACTTTCGACTAGAATTTAATTGATATTTTCACAGCTTAGAACTTGGACTATCTGCCGTTTGTTTCTTTCCTTCCACTGAAATTGACCATATCTCAGAGATTATTTTCGTCAATTGTAGAGTTAGTTTATTAATGAGACCGTTCGTTCTGGCCTAGTCCTTGGATCAAGATTGAACTTACTAACTCCTTACTGATATAGATAATATCACTATTATGACCTTACCTGAACAGGATATGTTCTATAGGTTGTACAATTATGCCTCGAGTTCTTAAGATAATATCACTAGCTGTTATTCTCAAAGCATGTCTCCTCCCTCAAATTTTGTTTTTAGGCACCTCATCTGCTCTGTCCAATTCTCAAAATGCGTTTTTCCATCTAGCTTGTCAATATATTGTTCACTTAAGTCCACTGTTGTGGTTTTGCAGGATGTTCTTTCCGGTCATGCAGAAATAAGTAAACATTCCCCTCTACACCAGCATCTAGATCCTCATAATCCCAGTGCCAAAATAGGTGTATTGGCAACCAATTTCGCAACGGGTCTAACCAATCCTAAGAGGACTGGTGCGAGGATGGAGGTAGGTTGTTTTGAATTCTAATGTTTCCCCGTTGACATGCTTGTTTTGTGTTACTATCGCTACTAAATCATTTAGAGCTTTGGAGTGTGATGCTGAAACTTACTTTTCCTTGTACGTTGTTCCGCAAAGCAAATATTGTTTTTGCTCGTATTATATGTGTTACGGCCCAAGCCCACCCTAGCAGATATTATCTTTTTTGGGTTTTTTCTTTTAAGATTTTCCTGAAGATTTTAAAATGTGTCGGCTAGGAAGAGGTTTCCACACCCTTATAAAGAATGTTTCGTTCTCTTCCCCCCAATATGGGATCTCACAATCCACCTTCCTTTGGGGTCTAGTATCCTCGAGGACACTCGTTCCCTTCTCCAATTGATGTGGGACCTCCCAATTTGTCCCCCCCGTGGGGCTCAGCCTCCTCGTTTGCACATCGCCTGATGTGTGACTCTGATATCATTTGTAATGGCCCAAGCCTACCTCTAGTAGATATTGTCCTCTTTGGGTTTTCCCTTTCTAGCTTCCCCTCAAGGTTTTTAAAATGCATCTGCTAGGGAGAGGTTTCCACACCCTTACGAAGAAAGTTTCATTCTCCTCCCCAACCAATGTGGGATCTTACAATATGAGTTGATTATGCCTTGTAAAAATGATAACAGTGTCGTGTGAGTTGCAAGTTTCATACGTGTTTGCCGAAATAGTGGATAGCAGCAATGATGGATGTCAAACTGCTTGTCGAGTTGATCGTTTATTCTGTCACAATGACCAATACATCGTTGAACTTTCCTGTAGAAAAACGTCGGATCGGTTGGTAGTTATTCACTCATTCTAACGTCTAGTCTGTGTATGTTTCAGCTGGGACCAAATCACAATTCTTCAGCACTGACGAAACTGACGACCAGACTCAACTTCTTGAAGGAGCGTCGCAGCCAGATAGCAAATGAACTCCAGAATATGGACCGGGGACGAGTTTCGGGCCAATCAACCGACGGTTCTGAAAAGGGCAGGGGAGTTGAAGCTCAGCGCTCAGTCCAAAACTCAGATGACACTAAAGGGTCTGCTGACAATCTCCAATCCATTCAGGACTTCGATAAGCGAGCGGGAAGCCAAGGCAGCCAGCCCCAAAAATCAGATGCCAGATAAAAGGATGAAGAACAGGAGGCCAAAACCAAAGCAGCATTTTGGATATAGAGAGGAGGAAGACCAGAGAGTCAACTTGGCCTTAATACACAAAAAGGTAACTTCAAGGACAAGTAATAGAATGAATGATGATACTGGCGGAGAGTGTTTTAAGATTAAGAAAGATATCTTCTTTGGAGTTGTGAGTGAAGAAGAAGAATGAAAAATGCCAAGATGTACAGATGGAACCAGTTTCTTGATCAAAGCTGCTGAATTTATTTGCCTTTTTGGTTTTTATTTTTATCTTGTATAGCAAGGATTGTCCCACTGTTGTGATTCCATTTTTTTTTTTATTTTTCTAAGCTTACCGCTTGAACTACTACTATGCCTACTGGTGGCGGTTACCGACCAATCTCAGCTGATTAAGGCATATATTTGGCCAAAATATTGATTTAAATTTTCAATGTCTCGTATTGTTTGAGTTAATAAAAAAGAAACCAATTTGATCTGAATTGTGTACTTCGTTTATTTCAGTACTAACTTAACTAGTTTGAGTGTAATAGCTTAAGTTTACTGCTAGCTGATATTGTTTTATTTGAGTTTTTCTTTTCGAGCTTTTAAAACGCGTCTGGTAGGATGAGGTTTTCACCCTTATAAAAAATGTTTTGTTCTCCTTCCCAACCAACGTGAGATCTCACCATCCAAATTTTCTCTTTCGAGCTTTTAAAATGCGTTTAATAGAAAAAGGTTATCACACCCTTATAAAAAAATGTTTTGTTCTCCTCCCCAATCAACGTGAGATCTCACAATCCACCCCCTTCGAGGCTTAGTGTCCTGGCAAATCTCACAATCCACCTTCGGCGAATCCTCCTTCGGGTGAGTGGAGCAACCGGCAACAATGGAAGCAATTCCTCCTTCGGCGAATCCTTTGAAACCCATTTCTGAAATCGAGAAGAACAAAGTGGAATGAAAAGATCAGAGAAGAAGAAGAAGAACATTTATAGAAAGCGTAGAAGGGTTGGGAAACGTTTACGCGTGAGGACTCCACTACTTGTTGACTAACCTTTGACTTTGACTTTGACTTTGACGCTCTCCCTTGGAAGAATGAGTCGCCCGGTTTAAGTATAAATTAAGAACAAATCAACCACCAACTCCACGTTTTATGAACCTCCTCTTTCTTTATTCATTACTGTAATCAGATATTATCTGCTTTTTACCCGTTATGTACTGAGATTAGTTTCACATTTCTAAAAAGCATTTACTATAGATAGGTTTCTGTACCTTCATGTTCAGGATCTTTATTGACACGTTGCCCAATGTCTTCACGGTTTTATAAGGCCTCTACCAAAGAGAGGTTTCTATACCCTTGTGCTCAGTGTCTTCACGATTTTATAAGATGTCTACCTGGGAGAAGTTTCCACACCTTTGTGCTCAGTGTCTTCACTGGCACACTGCCTAGTGTCTTCACGGTTTTATAAGGCGTCTTCGTGGGAGAGGTTACCACACCCTTGTGTTTAGTGGTCTCGCTAACACACTACTTAGTGTCTTCACGGTTTTATAAAGGTGTTTACTGGGGAGAGATTTTCACACCCTTATGCTTAGTGTACTCGTTAGCATACCACTCAATTTATAAACATATCAAATCCATTGCTAATAAATATTGTCCACTCTGGCTCATTATGCATAAAAAAAAGTTCAAAAGCATAATGAGCCGTGAACATGTTCAAAATATTGTCCACTCTGCCTCATAATTTTAAAACATGTTTGCTAGAGAGATGTTTTCACACCCTTATAAGAAATATTTAGTTAAGTCAGGGTGATCTCAGTGGCTGATTCAGTGTTAAGTCAGGGTTATCCCCCGATATAAGTAGCCGAGATCTTCTCTCTGTGTCAATCTATGGTATTCAGTATCCGTGGTATCCTCCGCTACCGTCAAAGTTGTTGAGCCTTCCTACAAGGTTCTAAAGTTTCTTCCCTCACCGCAGTATCTCTCGCTTCCCGTTGGAATTCTCCCCGGGATTTAATATAAGTTTTTCTGTATGTTCTTAAATTTTTAAAATTATATATTTATTTATTTATTTGTACAACATTAAAAGCTCGGAAATAGACTAAATTCATAATTTAACAAAATTAAGTAATATACTTAGCTCGTTTCCATTGAACTTCGCAAATCTAAATCAATCCATTAAATGATCCAATTGAAAAAATTGAATAGTCAAAACCTCTCGTTCAAAATTAAAGTCTCACATGGAAATCAAAATCAGTCTCTTTTGGTTACTTAATTCATTCAAAAGTCGACTACTCTGACTTATCAAACTCTCGACTCTTCAAACTTTTCGATAAAAATGTTTAAGCCTTAAATTTTGTATTAATAAGTTCGTAAGATTTTAGAAACAGTATTACGAGATTATTCCTTCAATTTTGTATATATTTCTTCCCATCCCAAAAATTGTTCCGACTGAATAGAGTTTAAAATAGATCACTTAAAATTTTTTAAAAAAATTTTAAAAATTTATAAAACAAAATATTTAGGAAATGGACTCGTAGTTTAACCCGTTTTTTAGTATAATACTTAATTCTCACTAGACAGTAAATATATATCATATTAACGACGATATTTAATACAATCACGAGGAGAAAAGATAAATTTCTTTTTCAAAAAATAATTAATTAAAATTTTTAATAGTAGTGAGTAGGAACATCTCCGACCAACGGGTAGCTAAGCATTAATCATTTTCTCAGGACAACACTTGTATCTTCATCGATCAAGAGGTATTACCTGAAAAATTATTCGATTAAAACATTACAATATAGTTATTTCTTAATAATCGTTGGAGTACAAATTTAAAATATTTTTTCTTTAATTTTTATTCATGTTGTAACATGCTCGTTGAATAATTTAATTTTGTATGTATTTAGTACTCGACAAAATTTAAAATAATTATGTTTGATAATATATTTATTAATCATAATTAACAAATTTATTATAATATTTTATATTATGAATTTTGTACAATTATTATTTTACATATAAACTATATTGTATAATATTTTTAAATTTAATAAAAACGAATTATATTTATAATTTATTTATTAAAAAAAATTATATAGTTATTTAATTAAAAAAATTATATATATTTTTTAATAGTGATTAGTATAACAATAATTTAGGCCAATTATGGTAGAATTGTTGGGTTCCCGGCATCTTCTTCCGACCCGCCACGCGTAAAGATCCGGCCGCCGAATACCCTGCGATTTCCTATATAAACTCTGTCTTCAAACCCCAAATTTCAATCCCCACCGGTTTCTCTCCGCCGCTCTTCGTCGGAAAAACCCATAAAATCCGGTACCCAATTTTTTCTTCTCCTTTTCTTGATCTTCGTCTTCTTCCTTCTTTCCCCAAAATTTGATTTCTCTGCAAAAATGGGTTTGAAAGGATTCGCCGAAGGTGGAATTGCTTCCATTGTTGCGGGTTGCTCCACTCACCCACTTGATCTTATTAAAGTTCGGATGCAATTGGACGGCGAGAAACCGCCGCTTCCATCTCTCCGCCCCGCCGTTGCTTTCAACGTTTCTCGTTCCGCCGCCGTTGTTACGCCGGAATCTTTCCACATTCCGCCGCCCCAACCTCCGCGCGTCGGACCCATCTCGGTCGGCGTGCGGATTGTCCAGTCTGAAGGCGTTGCTGCTCTGTTTTCCGGCGTTTCTGCCACTGTTCTCCGGCAGACTCTGTACTCCACCACTCGGATGGGTCTCTACGACATCCTGAAAACCAAATGGTCTGACCCGAATTCTGGAAATATGCCTCTGTCCCGGAAGATCACGGCGGGGCTAATCGCCGGTGGGATTGGCGCGGCGGTGGGGAACCCGGCTGATGTTGCAATGGTGCGAATGCAGGCGGATGGCCGGCTTCCGGTGGCTCAGCGGCGGAATTACGCCGGAGTGGTGGATGCCATTACGAGAATGTCGAAGCAGGAGGGTATTACTAGTCTGTGGCGCGGCTCATCGCTTACGGTGAACCGGGCGATGATCGTGACGGCGGCGCAATTAGCATCGTACGATCAGATCAAAGAGACGATATTGGAAAAGGGTGTGATGAAGGACGGACTAGGGACCCACGTGACAGCAAGCTTCACGGCGGGGTTCGTGGCGGCGGTGGCATCAAATCCGGTGGATGTGATAAAGACGAGAGTAATGAATATGAAGGTGGAGGCCGGGGCGGCACCGCCGTACAGTGGGGCGTTGGACTGTGCATTGAAAACGGTGAAGGCGGAAGGGCCAATGGCCCTTTACAAAGGATTTATTCCGACGATTTCACGGCAGGGACCTTTCACCGTCGTCTTGTTTGTCACACTCGAACAAGTTAGAAAATTTTTTAATCAATTTTGATTTTTTAGTTTTATTATAAATGAGAATAACTACACACTCAAGTTGATGTATTGAGTTATACTCAAATTAATTTAATATTTATTCGAGTTTTAAGAATAATATTTGTAATTCAATGAATCACATCAAAAGTTGGTTATTTAATATACCTACGCGACACTAAGAATCTTTAGTTAACCGTTAGGTTAACGTCACATTTTCCAACGTATATAATTGCATTGACCAAGGTAAATGAGAAAGACAAATCGACGAAATTTCGAAGTCTTACTGAAGTTGACATGTGTTGGAATAAGTGAAATAAGTGAGACATGCATACAACTTCTCTCGATGCGTGTTGAATTTTTCTGAGCGTGTAGCTTGGAATGAAAAAAGTCAAAACTGTCTCTTGTTATCCATTCTTCTTTTCTTCTTCATGTGTGCAACGGCTCCTTTCCGTTTCATCCTTCTCTTGTGACTCTTTCAATAACGATACTGGTCATAGTTTAACCGTCTTTTCTTGTTTAGCAGCAACGTGAACGTGGTTCATTCGACCGTGATTCTCCTCTCATTTGCACGCAGTGTACATAGATTTTGATAAATTTAAGATAATTGTACTTCAATGATCCTAAATACGCTTATGCCCCAGCTTATTTTTCAATTAATTATTTGATTTTAGGACATAAGGGCTAATTCAAAATATATAACTTTTGTAAGGTCTGAACTTTATTTGAGTGAATTCGTGAGATTTGAAGTGAATTTAGGTGAGTTATATGCACGTTTGGCGTGGCTTTTAAGAGTTTTGTCCAGTCAGCATTCATTGGATGAGACTGAGAAATGCAAGTTTGATAAAAGTTATTAGCGCATGTTCCGTGAGGGTGTGTGATGTGAAGTGAATTTGGGTAAGTTATGGTCGTTTCTTTTGATTCTAAGTGATTAGTTTGGCGGTGTTTGTCACAAGTAGAGTGAATTAGGCACTTGTTTTGGCTTTTTTAGAGAGTATTTTCGATGAGTTTATGCTATTTAAAGCGTGTTCGGGCGAGTTAAGTGCACATTTTTTTTGGCTTAAAAGATAATTAGTTTAGGCGAGTTCGTAAGATTCGAAGAGTTTGTTTGGTGTGTTTATAAAATATGGTGTGAAATTGGGTAAATTAGGGCTCTCTTTGTGTTAGCTTTGGCTTTGAGTTTATAGCATGTGGAGTGAATTAGGCACATACATTTGTTTGGCTTTTATTAAATGAAGAAAATATATTAAAATAATATATTATGCATCTTTTCATACATTGAGGTATTTATTAATGTTTATGATTTTAGTTTAATTTTAAATAAATTAAAGTCGATCCAAAATTGATTGGTAAATTATTTAGAAATCATAGTCTTTTCAATCTTTTTGCTGCAAGGTGAAATGTTCATTCCTATCAGATAAAACGTTCATTCCTATCAGTGTAGTCTCTTGCTGCAAGGCGAAACGTTCATTCCTTTCGATCTTTTTACTGCAAGGTGAAAAGTTCATTCCTTTCAGTTTTTCTGCTGCATCAATGTAGTCTTTTGCTACAAGGTGACATGTTCATTCCTTTCAGTCTTTTTATTGCAAGGTGCATCAATGTAGTCTTTTGCTACAAGGTGACATGTTCATTCCTTTCAGTCTTTTTATTGCAAGGTGAAACGTTCATTCCTTGCATTCTTTTTGCTGCAAGGTGAAACATTCATTCCTTTTAGTCTTTCTGCTGCAAGGAGAAACATTCATTCCTATCAGTTTAGTCTTTTGCCGCAAGGTGAAACGTTCATTCCTTTCGGTCTTTTTGCTGCAAGGAGAAACATTCATTCCTATCAGTTTAGTCTTTTGCCGCAAGGTGAAACGTTCATTCCTTTCGGTCTTTCTGCTGCAAGGAGAAACATTCATTCCTATCAGTTTAGTCTTTTGCCCCAAGGTGAAACGTTCATTCCTATCAATGTAGTCTTTTGCGGCAAGGTGAAATGTTCATTCCTTTTAGTCTTTTTGCTGCAAGGTGAAACGTTCATTCCTATCAATGTAGCCTTTTGCTGCAAGGTGAAACATTCATTCCTATCAGTGTAGTCTTTTGCTGCAAGGTGAAACGTTCATTCCTATCAGTGTAGTCTTTTGCTGCAAGGTGAAACGTTCATTCCTATCGATCTTTCTGCTAAAAGGTGAAACATTCATTCCTTTCAGTCTTTTTGCTGCAAGGTGAAACGTTCGTTCCTATCAGTCTTTCTGCTGCAAGGTGAAACATCCATTCCTATCCATTATACTATGCATATAGTATTTCCTAATATCAAAAGATTCACTTGCCAATATTACACAGATACATGTGAAATTTGTGTCATCTCTAACCCTACGTCAATATTATTCGATTCGAGTTAGTGGTTGATATTATTCTCAATGAACAATTTGGTTGGAGTAAGTGACCATTCTTGAAGTATCTTGAATTTGTCAAGTTTAGAAGGGTTCACTTGTCTAATCAAGATTAAGGGATGGCTTAATGAACTTACATGGTGGTGGCCTGGTGGGTAGAACTACTTTCTCCAAGGTCCAATCCATTACTCAGATTCAGATCAATTCTTTTGAAAATGTATGGAACATTATTGAATTACAAATTTAGTCCTAATCTTCAAAATGAAAGTATTAGAACCAAACTAGTATAACACTGTTCTTCAGAGATGGGTAGAAAAAAGGTTATGTCCAAGAGTTGAGGCACATGAATTTGAAATCAAACATCTGTAACAAAAAGAGATTCAAACCAGCTTTTAGACCTACAGGGACGAAATAGAATAACACGAAAAGTTACTCGAGTACAGTAGAAGTTGACAAAAGGCAAGACAATTTTCAGCTGGACACTGACGTGTCGAAGCCTATGAAATACAGAAACATACCGTTTTGGAAACTCGACGATGAGAATGAATATGGCTGCATGATGTGGCATGCACAAGAAACTGCAACGCTTATGAACATTATAAAATAGTAGAAAAGGAATCCAATTGATGATAAGACATGTCGGTGAGCGTCGAACAGGCACGCTTAACAAAAAAAAAACTGCAATGCAAGTGAAATACACAATGATTAGTTATTAGCTACCCACATGTCAGAAAAGGGATCGAAAGAAACATGCTTGTTCATATCTTATCTCTTTTACTCGATTCTTGATTATCTCTTCAGATAATATTATTCCATACTGAAGAAAATTCTAAGAAAATCCTTCACAGAATGGACAAACTGAATTTTGATACCAGTAAATAGACAGAACGTTTATGTGGATCCATTTTCAAGGTAAAAATTGAGAAGAATGGTCCATCAACATTCATAAGATACGAAAATTCAGAACCCGGGAGCAATAACCCAGAAACCGAAAAGAAAAGATACGGAAAAACAATTAAAAAGCTATATTCACATGGATTGTTCTCATATTTAAAGAACCCCACGAACTATTAAGTTAAAGTATGATGGACAATATCAAGGTTGCCTCTTTATTCCCTAATGAAAAAGCTGTGGGAAATAAGCAATTTTCAAGTGTAACCAACTGAAACCTGCACAAATGACGACAGGATATCGATAACTTAACAATTAGCCTGTATGTATAATCAAATTGGAAATGTATGTAGAATCAGAACCTGTGACGTATCCCACAAGTCAAAAGGCATTTAACCCAGGGAAATAAATTGAGATTTTTAATTAATATAAACAATTTCAATTGACATAAAAGTGCCAGAATATATCAAACAATTTACTCTAAAACAATGTCATAAAAGCAGTAAGGGAATAAAATAAAATCGACAGTAAAAGTATAGTTTTGACAAACACATAAAAGAGTCCTCTGATGGAGTATTGAGTGTACCTGTTTAACTCATGACGAACTGCCCTTTAACTTGTCCTTGACTACGATGACTGGGCATTCCACATGATTGGTGCAATAGTTGCTTACACTTCCCAAGAACATCCTGCACGAAGCAGTATGATCACAAAGGAATTTCAATAATCCTTCACTTCAGCAGTCAATTGATGTTATTTCCTAACAAGATTTATGAAATTACATCAACTGTAGTGATCCAGAATACAATAACAAAACAAACTACAGTGATAAGTAAATAAAACATGAAACAAGTATATGGTCATGATAGCAGCACAATGCTGCCATACACGAGTGGGGAAAAGGGAGATAATGGTTAATTAGTCAGTGTTGAGGGAGGTGAGCGTTAGTGGAGCGGGAGTGGTCCCCACCTTTGTTACAGGATAGGCGTGTAGGCTTCTGTGTCTGGATGGGAGGTATATTGTAAAGTATCTCCCTTACAATTCTTGATATTCAGAGGAAGGTGAAACGCCATCAAGAACATAATGTTCAGAAATCAGGGTCGATGTTTAGACCTTTCACACTAGTTCGACCTATAGAAAAGATCATCAGGGAGGAGACAAATCATTGATGACTCCAGCCGAGAAGAGTAGAAAAAAGGAAGGATCAAGAATGTCATATATTTCAGGAGCTAGATTAGTGGCCGATAAACAAGTCTAGGGCCGTACAAATACCTAGCTGTTAGAGAGGGCTGGAAAACTCTCCCTCCTCACCTCTGCTCTTATTACAAAAGAAACCTACCCTACACAGCAGGCCCCCTGACATCATATATTCACGCGCACACACTAACTGCACCATTCTGACTTGTAACTAACTGTCAGCAGTGAATTTCCTTCCTTGCCTTTCTAACATACATATGAACAATGGGAAGCCTCACAGATATCTTGCAGAGAAAGCCTTTGTATGGCATTGGAACTTGTTCGTATTTTGGGATTAGAGTTTTCTCAAAGAGGGAGAGTACTTGTGTGTTCTTCTGCCCCTCATTCTTGGTGTTATTGTGAATGATAGGTCTCCGAGACCTACCAGGTTATTGATATCTTCGAAGTCATTCTAGCTTTACTTATAATTACGAGGCAAAACTGGAATACTTGGGATATGCAAGCAAATGGTTCCATGAATTCTTTGATGTAGTCGGAGTTTACTTTAAACAAAACAGTTAGAATCTTTACCTACTTCGATAGTGCACAAGTTAGCAACACAGTACAAACAGACGTGACAGAGCCTAATTTCTATGCAGTGTCACGTGCATCGTGATTCGCAAATCTACAATGCTGGAATTGTTCACACGAAGAAGCAACGACTAATAGTTGATTATAGTGTGGCTTGCAGAAAAGTAGAGACGCAAGACAAACTGAAATATATTATAAAACCATACCTTTTGATAGGACCAAAGGCACGGGATCCCATAACTAGCAAATCAGCATGCAAATTCTCAGCCACTTCACAGATCTTATCCTTTGGATCTCCGATTGCTACTTTTGTTTCCACGTTCATCTAAAAATCCCATAATGAAATGTGCTTCGACCATTAGTTTAAATGTTAAAAATGATATGCCGACTTGAAATTGATACCCCAGAAATATTGAGACTAAACATTTGACAAGCAATAACACACCACATATACACATTTTCAAGCAAATTACTGAAGGTTCGTTTCCAAAATCATTTCGTTAGTTTGCAATGACTAACATCATGGATTATACATCCCTCTTGTAAATTTCACTCATCAATGAAATTGTCTCTGATAATATATATATATATAATAACAAAAATTGAGAAAATATATATATATCATTTCGTTAGTTTTGGGAGAAAAAAGTGAAAGAAAAGATAAACAAGGCCAAAGGAGTCTGAATCTTCAACGGAGATTGTTCTTCTTTACTCTTTTACTCGTGGCATACCAAACTCCACCACAGGCTGACAATCATCGTAGTTTCTGAAAATTTAACGACTCAAGTCCACTAACGACTAATTGACATGTTAAAATCTATTAATAAACTTGCGATCCGAGGTAAATATCTACGCTAACTCGTATAATCGCAACTCAACAGCAATAATCAAGTTGAAATAGCATAATGAAAATGAATTTATGCGAAAGCTTCAACCAATTTGAGCCTAACCTTGTACTCGGCGCAAATCCGTGAAGCATGTTCCAATATCGCAGCCGTAATCCGCTTCTGATGCGACTCGATCGCTGCAGTGAAAGCAGGAACCTCCAGATCGGCTACATCCAATTAAAACATTGAATTCAGAAAACTTTCAACATCAGCTCAGAAACAAGCGCGAGAAAATTATTAGTTCGGAACTCAACTAGGACCACCAAAGGGGATTGGAGCAGGACTGAGACCGGCGGCGATTGAAGGAGGAGGTTGAACATGCAGCACAATAAAAGTGCTGTCAGTGACGCCCGGCGCCGATGGCCGGAGCTTGAGATTTTGAAGCGCCCACCGTAACGCGCTCATGCTTTCCTCGCTGCCATCGACGGCCACGATCACGCATCCGAGATCCGTAGTCATAGTTCACAAGATTCCGATTCCGATTCCTGAAAGTGGCAGATGATTTTCCGATGTGATTCTAAACCTTCTGTCGCAGACTTCCAGTTCCAAGCACGGTAAGGTTCCGAAATGAGCGCGCCAAGAGCCATTCATAGTAAGCACCTGTCCACTACGCAAGTTGTTCTGGACTTCGGCCCAACATATTTAGTGGGCCTATCCACCGCCACAAGGCCCACTACTTCAATTACATATAATTCCACAATTTTTAATCGGTACCATCCTTTTTTCAGAAAATCAAATAAATTCTTAAAATAATAATTGATGTATTATTTTATTAAAATATACTCGAATTATATAAAATTTAATTAAAAAAATTATATTAATTTCATTAATTTTAAATAAATAAATGGACAATAATAAATTTTCAGGGAAAATTGGGGGCATCGACCATCTCTATCATACTCGTAAACATCTGCAATCAAATTAATATTTCAAACCCTAAACTATTTAGTAATTGAAAAACTCACATAAAATATTTAATGTCGTAGATAGCCATAGCTTGAATTTATGGTCTTGAATATATTTTAATACACAGTCCTCGCATCACAGCTATGTTTAAAATTGTCACGTGATGTCGACAATTCAATTTACAATAATGTCAATGGTTTATAATCTTTGAGTTTGACCTTAATGTTCATTGAAAATTCATATATGTCAATTGTTCATAAATTAAATTAATATATATCTCATTTTGATATCCCATATTGACTAGAGAGGAGAACAAAACACCTTTATGTAACAGACACATTTTAAAGCCTGGAGGGAAAAGTACAAATAGGACAATATATGTTCAACTCATAAATCCAAGCATTCGTGTATTTATCTAATCATAAGGTTTTTAATCCTCGTGTAGATTATGACATAATCATTATAGAAATCAAAACCATATTATATATATATATATATATGACGACGACAGAACCATATTTTATTAGAACATACACGTACATGCCTTTGTCAAGGGCCCACATGTGGATCGAGCATGCTGCATGGAGCACGTGCAAGGCACATGGGCGTGACAATAAATAAACATATATATATATATATATAATATGGCAGCCAAATAATTTAAATTAATTAGGTCACTCATGTCCAAGTCATACAAAAAATAAGATCCCACCCCCACCACATATTAAAAATTAAATTTAATTACAAATGGATATAAATTTAAATATTTATTAGGGTTTTTAGAATTTTATTTTTATAAAACAAATGAAAATTTTAAAATATATTATTTATTTAAAAGAATTTAAGTTTGATAGATAAATTGACGGTTATTTTTGTTAAAATATATAGAGAAATCATTAATCCTCAAAATAAAAAATTTAAAATAAAAATTAACAATAATAAGACAAAAGAAAAAAAAAAGGATTTAGAAGGTAACCGGTCAAAATCATACGCAACGAACCGAACCGGATGGGGAATTACACTGAACCGGATGGGCCCACCGTATATTCTGCGGCAAAGAATTCACGGTTTTCGATGCTATCAAACCGGAGAAAGAAAACAATACAAAATACCTTACCCCCGACCGGCGACCGCCAGTTTTCTTATATTACACAATTCTCCCTACTTTTAAATTTTATTTTATTTTTAAAAAATTAAAATTACATTTATTCCCCATTATTTTAATTTATTTTTCATCGAGAAACTCTAATTAAAATATTAGTTAAAAAACTTTTTTTTTTTGTCTCTATATTTTAATTTAATTAATTTTAAATTTGGTAGGAAAAAAATGATATTTTAAAATTGTATTTTTCATTTTTTGTTCTCTCTCATCCACTGGTTTCTCTCTCTTCTGGTTTCTGAGCTTTCTCTTTCCCCAAGAAAACGAGCCAAAAAAAAAAAAGGGTTTCTTTGATCTGAGCTCTGCAAGAAGTAATATTTTTGTGTCCAATCCACAGCTCGAGCTGCTTCACAAGCTCACTCCACCTTTAATTTTGCCCCAACTACGCGACATTCTTCGATTCTTTATTTTCCGCCATTTGTTTTTGTTGATTTTCTTGATTTCTAGGGCTACTGTTCTTGATTGCATGACCAAATCACCACCCCCTTTGACTTGTTGTTTTCTCTTCACAATCGCTGCCACCATTGCTACTCTTACTCTAATCCGCAACCTAATCGAGGAATCTATGTGTGGTAGCAAGATTAGAAGCTTAGGTTCTGGCGCTTCTGCTGCTGGCTGCATTTTGGTGGATAAATGCTTGTCGTTGGAGATTTAGGGTTTCAGATTCTGGTCCTTGCTGCTTGTTTGGTTTTTCCCGTTTTTGGTATTGTTCTTCGTCGCAAATGGCGGCTTGGTATGGCCAGGACCGAAGAGATCAACCGGCTCTTGGTTTTGGCGTCTGAGGAAGCTGCTAGGGTTGAAATTGAGGCATCGTTTGGGTGTACTGCTGCGCCGATTTCTCTGAATCTTCATTGTGCTGTTTGTCTCAGTCCCACGACCACCCGTTGCGCTCGGTGTAAAGCAGTTCGATACTGGTATTCCGATCTTACATTTTTGTGGACTGTTTTTAGAATTGTTGGTTTGATGTTCTGGCTTGTGTTCATACTGTGCAATATTGTTTTATTGTTTGATAGATAATTGTGCTAGCATGTTTGAGACATCTGTTTCCTTGATACATGATAATTGCATCCCTGCTGATACTCCCTTCAATGATTCATTTTATGTTGCTATTTTGATCTTCAGTTCTGGCAAATGTCAAATTATTCACTGGCGACAAGGTCATAAAACCGAATGCCATCCACCCGAAACGTCTGATTGGTCTTTAGAGAAGGAAAATGATTATGGGGATAGGATAGCAAACCAACACCACTCTATTAGTTATGACAACAAATTTGGTATTGAAAATGGGCAACATATAGAACCAGATGAGGTATTGTATGACAAACTTACATTACCCAGCTCTGATGACTCTGTAAAGAATGTTAGTGTGGAGTTGCATGCAGATGAGGAGGAGAATTCAACTACAGAATTTGCTGATGTCGCATTAAACACTGAATCATTTGATGATGCCTCAAGAAGTGAGAACAGTAGTGAGTCTTGTTCCCCACGATCTGATGGATATTTATCTGCTCAAAACTCCTTTGACAAGGATGATTCTACATCCAGATTATCAATTGTTGATCCAAACAAGCCATTATCTCCTAACTATGCTCACTTGGTAAACTCTGTTGATAAATTCACTAAACGGAAAACAGAAAATCATCCTGCATTCGTTGGGATTGATCCAGTTTATGATAACCATTCAAGGGCTGCTGAAGTTAGTATAGATGGGAGTTGTGAAGCTACTTCTAGTTTTCAAGAACATAATGGAAATTCTATTCGGTTGAAAGATGGTGTTCATGATGACTCTGTCCCATCTAGTATTAATGGTGCCAAGAACAAAAAAATTCCGGGAAGTCATTCGTTCCTACACTTTTCATTCAGTGTGTCTGGGGGTACTCCATCGGACGCACAAGTTGCTCAAGTAAATGAAAATGTAGCAGATGGAAGTCTTCGTACTACTTCGGGGATAAACAGAACGGCTGGATCTAATTTGCAATCAGATATCAATATCGACTCTTCAGAGGTTAGAAATTCACCCTCAAGTTGTGAAGGATCTGGGGACAAAGATAACACCGCTAAGGAACTGTCAGATCACCCTGTAGTTTATTTGATGATATCTTCATCACCTCGTATCAGTCCGTTCCCTGCTGTTTCTAAATCTGAATCAAGAAGTGTTCGTAATTCAAATACAAGGATGTCAGCACCCTTGAAGTCTGAAAGGTCATGCCCAGTTTTCATCCAGCCGGATAATTCTAAAATTGTATCAAAGCATAGTGGTAATGGATCTTTAGTGAATGATTCCAGTGTTCATTTGCCTACAATTAGTAGTAGGGAGTCAGTTCCTCCGACCGATTCTAGAAAAGTTGGTCCGACACAGGTTGGTGCTGGTGTTTCTTCTTTGGATGCAAACTTTTCGCGCAAGTCAGCTTATGGCTTTAGACCTTTTGCTCTCAATGAGATTAAATCTAAATCGGATCACAGTTATGTAACGAACGACAGTGAGAATGCTGGAAAATACAATTACAAGGTTGTTTACTTGTTTATTTTTATGTGAATGTAATTTGGTTTGGTTGGCAACTTGAATAATGGTTGGATTTATACAGGGACACCTCCCGTTTGAGCTGCTTGTCGATCTATATAATTGGAATAAAGTGGAGCTCCAACCATCTGGCCTTGTCAACTGCGGGAATAGGTTGTTATAGTTACTATGCTTCTTTTTTAAATTATAAAAGTAAGTTCGCAAGTGTGGGGTGTATTCTATGTCTTCGAGGTTCATTACTGAGATTTAAGCTGTCTAATTTAGCTTCTGCTCTAATTGTGGAGAAGAGAACGAAACATTTTTTTATAAGGGTGTGGAAACTTCTCCCTAGCAAACGCTTTTTTAAAAACCTTGAGGGGAAGCCCGAAAGGGAAAGCCCAAAGAGGACAATATCTGCTAACAGTGGGTTTGGGTTGTTACAAATGGTATCAGAGTTAGACACCGGGCGATGGGCCAGCGCGGAGGCTGAGCCCCGAAGGGGGGTGGACACGAAGCGGTGTGCTAGTAAGGACGCTGGGCCCCAAAGGGGGTGGATTGGGGGGTCCCACATCGATCGGAGAAGGGAATGAGTGCCAGCGAGGACGCTGGGCCCCGAAGGGGGGTGGACTGTGAGATCCCACATCGGTTGAGGAGGAGAACGAAACATTCTTTATAAGGGTGTGAAAATATCTCTCTAGCAGACGCGTTATAAAAACCTTATGGGGAAACCCGAAAGGGAAAGCCCAAAAAGGACAATATCTGCTACCAGTGGGCTTGGGCTTGGGCTTGGGCTTGGGCTTGGGCTGTTACATGAATATTACAATGTATGTGCAATTTTGCATAGTTTTATTGATCATTTTTAAAACATATTAATGTCTTGTTTTGTATTTAAATTTTGTTGTGGTGCAGTTATCTCATGCATTTGATACAAGTAACTCTTATTTTTATTTTATGCAGCTGCTATGCTAATGTTGTACTCCAGTGTTTGATATTCACTCCGCCTTTGACAGCCTATTTTCTTCGGGGACTGCATTCTAAAGCATGTATACAGAGTGCCACTTTTATCACTTTGTATTATGTTCTATTTTATAACAATAGCTTTGAATTTATTTGGCTTAAAACCTTTAGTTTTTGCTTTTGCATGTTAGGTGCAAAGGAGAGATGGTGCTTTACCTGTGAGTTCGAAAGTCTAATACTCGAGGCAAAAGAAGGCAAATCTCCACTATCTCCGTTCAGAATAATTTCTCAACTGAGAAAAATTGGTAGTCAACTCGTTAACGGGAAAGAGGAGGACGCACACGAGTTCTTGAGGTTTTCTTTTTTCTAAAAAAAATGCTGCTCATCTCCAAACTTTACCCACGTTTATTGTTACTTTTTAAAGGATTGTACACTAATTAATGAGTTCGTTTGACAGGTGTGCTATTGACACGATGCAATCGATTTGCTCTATGGAAGCTCAAGTAAGTCGATCTGGCCCTATGGAAGAAGAAACAACTCTAATAGGCTTTACATTTGGTGGCTACCTCCTATCAAAGGTAGTACGAGGTTTCGTCTTATTATCTATAAGGATATCCAGAATGTCAGTTAAATTTTGTTCTATAACACATGTTGCTAGAACTCCTTAGAACTGCACCTTTCTATCTGAAATGCCACTGAGGAGTCGAACTTCTTGTACGAATACCAATGCTTTCAATTTCGATACTTCACTTGCAGATCAAATGCACAAGATGTGAGAACAAGTCTGAACGAATCGAAAGGATTTTAGATCTTACCGTTGAGATAAGTGGGGATATTGAAACGATCGAAGAAGCTCTTCAACAATATACAAGCATCGAGATTTTAGACGGGGACAATAGATACCATTGTGGCAGGTTAATATATCTTCATTTGTGCATTGGGAACCTCTCTTGCCAGTCACTCTGTTTTAGTTTTCGTCTCGACTAAAAGTTTCTATCTATATGTACGACAATTGTCTTCTTTGTAGTTAATATTGTTTTTGATCTCGATCTCGATCTCATTCAGATGCAAATCTTACGTGAAAGCCAATAAAAGGCTGTCAATATTGGAGGCTCCCAACATCCTGACTATAGCATTAAAACGATTCCAGGTTTTCTTTCTACTCATTGAGATTTATTGTCTGCATAATTAAGTAAGATTCCAAGCTTTTCTTTCTCTTATTGTTTTTATTTTGTTGATCCAATTTAGTCAGGTAAATTTGGGAAGCTCAATAAGCCGGTTATTTTCTCGGAGATCCTTGATCTCGCACCCTATATGAGTAGCAGAAGTGACAAGTCACCTGAATACAGGCTTTACGGAGTGATTGTTCATTTGGATGTCATGAATGCTGCATTTTCTGGTCACTATGTATGCTATATCAGGAATAACCAAAACAAGTGGTTCAAGATCGATGACAGCACGGTATGTTATCAAATTCCATTATTCGATATTTTGTTGAGTCGTGAAGGTTATCATAGGTTGTTTTCTTCGGCAGACTCGTTATATACGACCAAGAGGTCAAAGATTTTTTTTCTTTATTTGCACTTTTTCAGCTACTTCAGTAACATTAACCATTCTAAGAGAATAATCTGCCTCTGTCTGCACCAGTGAAATTTAAATTCTCTCTCCCGATAGCTAATACTGTTTCGTTCGACTCTGTTTTTTGAGTAATTATTAGATGATCTGCCTAGCAACTTTCAGTCATGGTTTAGCTCTCTAGATTGCTGGTTTGAATTACGTTTTACATGTTACCTTCTATGGTTTAATCTTTCTCGGAGATGTGACTTCCGGTTTTCTATGGTCGGGTAGGTAACAGCTGTGGAATTTGAAAATGTACTGACAAGAGGGGCATACATGCTCTTCTATGCAAGGTAAACTTTGGGGCTAAAATTATTCGATCTCGGGCAATTATTGTTTCGATTCATTCATTTTTTTACGACGGGTAACGTTGCAGATGCTCACCTAGGGCCCCAAGGTTGATCAGAAGCAAAGTTATGACCGATTCCAAAGAGGGATGCATTCCATCTTTGATTAGTGGGAAGAGTACCTCATTTAAACCAAGTCCCAACTCCACATATCCTGATTCCCAGAACCCCCATATCTACAACAATTCATCAAATGATTCTTCAAATATCAGTTCGTTTTATCGAAAATTTCACCAGCTCCAGAAGCTGTTGGAAGACGACTTAACGAGCGATAGTTCTTCTCTTCTCAGTAGCAACTCTGATGAAAGCTCTTTCAGCACCAACAGCAGCAGTGACTCAACGAGCACGGAGGACTTACCAGAGTACATTTATAGCGACTCTGGATGTGGTTGGAATGGTTTGCAAAATCGTTCTGACACAAACTCTTCTTTACCATCGTCATCATCGTCGTCATCCTCCCCGCTTTTGCATCCAGCTGATTCAAGCCAATATGCACCAGTTCGTGCTAAAACAACCGAGTCTCGACCTGCTCGTCCCTACCAAACCAATGGGATTAGTAATCTCACAAGTAGGCGAGAATCAACCTGTAGAGAGAAAGCCATGCACTTGATGGAGGATAAGAAGAATGGCTGGCGTTAGGTTGCATTCTGACCCCAGTAGACAGTGTAGAAATGTAACGAGTAATGGTAGCTGTAGAAGGGAAAGGTGAAAAGGGTAAATATTTGATTATTGTATACTGAATTCAGAGGCGAGTAAATAAGAGCTTTAACTTGGAGAGAGATTGTCCTTAGAAAATGTTAGAGAGCTGATTCTTTTTGGAAGGCTCAGATATTAATCTTTTGTAACTCAAGCCTGTTATTATTATTCATTATGTCCCTTAATAATAAGAAGCATTCCTATCCTTTTTTTTATTCTTCTTCTCGGATTTGATTGTGTTATAGCTCTGCAAATTGGATTAGGTTTATCGTTGGATGTATCGTGTTTTTGATATTGACCCTAAAAAAGAAACGGTAGGTACAACTAATTCGTGAATAGTTGTGATGTTCTACATTGGTTGGAGAGGAGAATAAATCACCCTTTATAAGGGTATGAAAACCCCCCTAGCAGGCGTTTTAAACCCTTGAGGGAAAGCCCAAAGAGAACAATATCTGTTAGTGTGATTACAAATGATATCAGAGCCGGACACCGGATGATGTGTCACCGGCGGTGTGCCAGCGAGGACGTTGGGCCCTAAAGAGGGGTGGATTGTGATGTCCCACATTGGTTGGGGAGGAGAACAAATCACCCTTTATAAGGGATAAAGGGTGTGGAAACCTTTCCCTAGCAGACGCGTTTTAAAGCCTTGAGGGAAAGAAGCCCAAGGAGGACAATATTTGCTAGCGGTCGGTCTGGGTCGTTACAATAGCAAATATCAAGTTATTCCAAAGAAGCAAAACGACCATTATGTCTCTTAATAATAAACTCGTGCTGACGAGTAACCAACCTGGAATGAATAAAGAAGGTATAGTAATGCTATGAATGACCCAACATTGAATTCTTGTGATTATATTAGCAAAAGATCGTTCTCCAGTGCTTCTCTATATATTCTTGTACAGTAAAAAAGGGGATAGATTCTGTAAAAGATAAAGATGAGATCAGTAACTGAAAATTAACTGAAATTTTATCTTTGTAAGATCGTCAATACTATAACGAGGGTGTTTTTGGAGTAAAAGTAAATTACCCTAAGTTGGAGGTGCCGACCAAATTGAATAGGTTTAATTTATCCGACAAAGAAGCTTCCAAGTCAACCACAACGTACTAACTCATCCTTCACCTTTCCATCTACCACTTTTAATTTTTAACCCAATTTAATATAATCTTTTTCCACGTGGATTTTAGAAATAAAAATTCATTTTTTAGACAATATTTTTTTTAATACACTTTCTTGGAATCCATATCCGACACTCTCGATATCTCTTACAATGTGTTCACATTACTCACACTATTCGTGTGAGATAACCCACGATGATTAGAGACGAGAACGAAACATTCTTTATAAGGGTGTGGAATCTCGTTTTAAGACTGTGGTAGACAATATTGGTTAGTGGTGGACTTAAGCTATTACAAATGGTATCAGAGCCAAATACCAAACGGTATGCCAGCGAGAACGCTGACCTCTAAAGAAGAATTATGAGATCTCACATTGGTTGGAGAGTGAAACGAAACATTTTTTATAAGGGCATGCAATCTCTCTGCAGACGCGTTTTAAGATCGTAAGGCTGTAGCGATACGAGCCAAAATGGACAATATTTGTTAGTGGCGGGCTTGGACGGTTACAAATACTATCAAAGTCAGACACCGAACGGTATACCAACAAGAATGCTGACCCCCAAAGAGAGTGAATTGTGAAATCCGACATTAGTTGAAAAGGGATATATGGATTTTGTGTGCCATTTAATTATCCAATTGGCTTAAATGTCAAAATCATGACCAAATTCAATTCATTTAAATCCTTCCTCTCCCACCAAACCCTAAACACTATTTCTTTTTTGACTTAATACCCACCGCCCTTTCAATATATTATTATTTTTTTATTTAAATCTTCAACATTTTGCTCGAGAATATATGCCTTAACCTGTTGACACGTTAATTCTTTTAGTCATATAGTGGACTTAAATGTTTTAGTCTCGTTATTGTATTTTAGTTAACCTTTACAAAAATCACTGTACCTAGCTCAAACATCTCGATTCTAGTTTCTAGAAGTATCGAGACTTTCTTAGAGGTAACGGGTTGGTAAAAAAACGAGTAAAAGTAAAAAAAAAATAAGATGAGTTTAAACCTTCGTAAAATTTTGAATAAATATAAAATTCTTATATTGACCTTTAATTTCCTTTTTAAAATTTAATATTCAAACCGACAATTTTTTAATTAAGATTACAATATTTAAATTTGTCGAGATATTCCATAACAATAGTCGACTCACTAACCTGTCAATTTTTTAATTGAGATTATAATATTTAAATTAGTCGATATATTCCATAACAATAATCTATCCATAATTTTTAGGGTTATGCATATTTAATTTTTAAAGAACGTATTTTTTAATTTTGAAGAAATAAAAAGCTAAGGTAATTATAATTATATAATATTAGTAATTATAATATATGCTCTCTTAAGATTATAATTAATATTAGCTAAAAACATAAAAAAATTAAAATTAAAATTAAATTTTTTAAAAAAATAATAAGAATCGCAATCTAAAAATTATACACCAAAACCACAAACACTACAAATTTAACAAGAGAGTAATGGAAAATTAATGGAAGAAAAAAGATTTATGAAAATTAAAAAAAAAAAAAAAAAAAAAAAACACAACGTAAAGTTATGGATCAGTATGGCGGCGGCGGCGGCGGTTGTCTCGCCGTCGGCGCCCATATTACATCGGACGGTGCGTGGCAACTGTACATAGCCACTCCACACGATTCCAGAAGTGGTTGCCCGTGGCCGTGGCCGTGCCCGCTACTATCTCCGCCGCCGGAGACATGTGGGGAATGAGCCTCGCCGCTGCCGCCGGATCCCAAATTCTGAATCTCATTCTCATCCGGTAGCCGGTGGTACGAGGGGTTATTGAACGACGAGGCAACGACAAAAACAGTACCAGCGGAAATCAAGGCGCCGGCGACCAACCCGCCGACGATTTGTCCCTGAGGTCCAGCAAGCGAGATGGTGAAGCCATTGGGAAGAGGAAACGCCGTCGTTTGAGGAAACACAGTAGCCGAAATGGAAAGTATTTCAAACCGGCCGTGAAACGTGACGGCGGCGCCGGGAGTTGCCGAGGGTTGCCGGAGAGAAACATTCGCAACCGTCCCAGAGCCGTTAAGAACACAAAGACCCATATTCTTCCGACAACAGAACCGCGAAATTGCTTCAACGACGTCGTTTCCTCCAGGCACTTCTAGAACGTACGGCCGCATAGCCGAGTCGTTTTCCCGGGTTATGAAAAGAGGCGGTTTCGGTTTATTTTTGGACCCCGGCGGTCGACCCCTCGGCCGCCGCACCACCTCGATGGTGGAGCCGTCGGTGAGGGCGGAGCTGGGGTCGGAAAAGTGCTTAAACAGCGGATGTACACCGGTAGCGGTGGAATCGCCTTTCATTTATTTTCTTCAAAAATCCCCAAAATAAAAATAAAATAATTCGAAACTAATAATTTTTTTTTCTAAAATAAAAACTGAGAGAGAATGGCGAAAATGGAATTGGAAGGAAAAAATTGAGAAATTATTTATAAAATAAAAAAAATTTGATAGGAGAGAAAAAACAAGGAAGGTGGAGGTGGGTGAAGAGCAGCGGCGCCGCTGTCCGAGGAGGTGGCGGTGGACCCAACCCTACAAATTATTGAACCCGACCCGCCAACCTCTATAATTTCTCTTTCATACATTCAACGCCTAATTTTTATAAAGTAAAATAAAATAATATATCATCTAACGACGTGTCAAATATATAATAATTTGAATCGAGACGATAGGAGTCGAGGTTGAGATGGGCCCACAGATTGAGTGCACCGCCATTCCACTTGTAGAGAGAGAAGGACATCACCTTATGGGTCTTTTTCTCTCTCTAGACTGTACGGTGGTCATAATTGGCGGGTGAGCTTATCTAAATTCTATTCAACGAACGATATTTAATTAATTTTAAAAAAATAAAATTTATTAAAATAAATATATTCAAAATTAATTAATTAAGTTGGAGATTTAAATTATTTATAAATAATATTTAAATTTAAATTTTATTTTAAATTATTCCGGGGTAAGAATCTAAAATCTAAAAATTCAAGGACTAACTTGCAAATTGCCAAAATATTGGTGGATGAAAGTAGCCGCCTGAATTTGACTACGACGTCGTATTGATACAATTTCAAAATCCATTGGCAGTGTTGACAAAATTTTAGTTAATTACGATTCTCGCCCTTATTTATTTATATTTAATTTTGAGGCCAATTTGGAGACGAAAGGGATCAATCAGCAATTTTGAATGCGGCGTTGCTTCTACATCGAATCATTTTTGCTTAACTTCTCACTTACTTTACCTTCTTTCTTTTTTTTTTTGCATTTTACCCCCTCCTTTTTTCCTTTTTTGTAATTCTAACCCACTTGTCGCTTGCCGACAACCCCACTTTATTTTTCCTCACCTTTTCATAAAAAAATAAAACCCGGGTTCTTCGTTATCTCATACGAGAAATTTGTTCACATTAGAAGACAAAAATTTATCAATGACCTAATATGGTCGGAGGAACAGTTCATTTAACTAGAAAGCTCGATGCCAACAGTTAAATCTCACTAAGCTTTCCTTTTCGGTCTCTGAACTACTCTTTTTATGCTTTTGTCCTTTTGTACTAAAAATTATAATTTTAATTAAAATAATAAAATAAAAGAGAAAAAAAAATATTCTTTTAACTTTTTCATCTTTAAAATAATATAATGAAGATAAAAATTCAAAATTTATATATATATTGAAAAGGGAATAAATAGTGTAATTAAATTATTTTTTTAAAAATAAATATTATTCTTTAAGATACTCAAATTTAGAAAGATTAGAGATTTGAGAACATGAAGATCTTTGGGTGTTTGCCTAATTTGTTGGGTAATCAAAGAAGGAATATTTGATTAAGAAGCAAAATAATAATAATTATTAATAATTAATTATTGATTAATTAATTGATTGATTGATTAAGGTTGTGAGAAGTGACGGCACAAATAGTCCAATGCTCTTCATCTGCCCCTTATTTTATTTTCCATCAAACTCCCACTTGCACTTTCTTTTCTTTTCTTTTTTTTTTTTTAATTTGATTTTGTGATTAAATGCCTAAAATTCGAATTAATATTTGAAATTTGAATTTGATATTGGGTCACGATTCGTGCCTAGGATTCGGTACTTGATGGTCTCGACATTCTCCTGCATCTCATATGACATGATCATGTTACTTACTGTTCGCTTCTAAAAGTGAACCATAGTACTCAGTTGTAACAATTTATGCCCAAGATTTAGAATTTGGATCGATACTGGATGGCTCCAACATTATCTTGCATCTCCGTTCAGTTGTAACAACCCATGTTCAAGATTCAGTTCGATATTGGGTATATGGATTTGGTATTTGATGGCCCCAACAATCTCCAACAACATGATCACGTGATTTATTCTTCGCTTCTAAGAGTGAAGCCCTTGTACGCACTCACGTGGTTCCTAGGAGGTCACCTAACATAGAATTGCTCCAAGTAAAAAAACACTAAACTTTTGAGTTCTTATGATCGAGCCTGAAAAAGAAAATGCATTTTTCTAGTCCGCTTATCTTTACAATTGCTATCATTCGAATGTAGTATCGGTTCATTCATGTACCCTTCCTTTACTCCGGTGTTAATAATCAATTTGTATTGTTTAAGCATTATTATTGGTTCATGGATCTATTTTGCCTTTTTTTTCTTTTTTAACTTTAATTTTCTTTTGGGCCCCAAAAAAAAAAAGATGCTGAAAGCAAACTTCCACATTCAAATGTATACAAATCCAGTTGAGTACAAGCCACACAATAAAGTTACGTATTTGGTATTTTATTTTATTTTATTTTATTTTTCCTTTTCTTTTTTAATTCCAACTTTATTCTTTTTTTTCTGGTAAGTAAAGAATATTATTTAATTTTATTTTATTAAAAAAGGGATAATATATATTCCATGCGAGTTGAGTTAAATAATAAATTAATTCAACTTCTACGTTAGTTAATTAAACCCTAAACCATAAACTATAAGGATCAAATTTATAATTTAACGAATAAATAAATACTAAAGAATAAAGCCCAAGCCCGTGGTCGGCCCAATTTGAAAAGTCTTGGTCAACGCACACAAAATTCATATAATCTTAGTCCAACCCGGATCCAGCAAATAATTTACGAAAATCTTAATTGTGAGATATATCGACACGCTTACAAATTTAAACATCAAAGTCTGTGTGACAAGCAGCGTAGGGGCCATAGTCCCGAACTTAGTCATTTCTATAGTTAACCCGAACTTTTAAAACTATTGAAACTAAAGCACGTAATCGTTAAACATTTATTATTAATTACGTAAAGAGTGTTTATAATTATTGGTAAAAATATTTGTCACCATTTACAAATATAGCAGCGACTTTTGAACTTTACAAAGATGATATCAACACCATACTGATTGATTTTTGATCTGAAATCCATGATCATCATCACCAGCAGCTTTGCAGGTGTTCTTGTAATCAAGAGTCCACTTCTCAAATGTACAACTCAAGAAATCATAGTATCCTCCATGAACAGCAAGCGATTCCTGTTTTAACCGCTCTTCGATCCATGGATACGTCATTAAGTTCTTCAATGAAAGGTTGATCGATTCCTGGTGGCAAAAAGGGAAACCGTTGAGATAAGTAATCTTTTGAGGTAACTTGTGTGCACTTCGACTATTTGCACCGAATAACAGATCAACCCCACTACACTCGCTTGCTGAGGAAACTCGTAGAATAATATTCTAGGCGATGAGTCATCATGACATGAACTCATTCCCTTTGAGCCTTTTACTATGACTCGAGAATATAGCATCGGTCATGTAGACTTAGCTTGTTGAAAGAAATATAAAGCTTTTGGACTAACTCAACAGGATAATAGAGTAAGGAATTATGCATACGAACTAATAAAGAAATGGATTCTAATATAAAAGTTGATTGATTCTTAGTGGCAAAATGGGAACCGAGATTAGTAATCTTTTGAGTTAACTTGTATGCACCTCGACTATTTGCACCAGATAACGGATCAACCCCACTATGCTCACTTTCCGAGGAAACTCGTAGAATAATATTCTAGGCAACGAGTCTTCATGACATGAACTCATTGCCTTCGAGCCTTTTACTATGGCCCGAGAATATAACATCAAGCATATAGTCTTAGCTTGTCAAAATCAATATAAATCTTTTGGACTAACGCAAGAGGGTAACAGAGTAAAGAATTATGCATACGAACTAATAAGGAAATTGATTCTTCGGTGGCAAAAGGGGAACGAGATTGGTAATCTTTTGAGTTAACTTGTGTGCACCTCGACTATTTGCACTAAATACCATATCAACCCCACTACACTCGCTTGATGAGGAAACTCGTAGAATAACATTCTAAGCAAGTAGTTATCATGACATGAACTCATTCCCTTCGAGCCTTTTACCATGGCCCGAGCATATAGCATCATCAGTCATAGAGTCTTAGCTTGTGGGCTAACGCAACGGGGTAACAGAGTAAGGAATTATGAATACGAACTAATAAAGAAATGGATTCTAATCTAAAAGTTCATGCAACAAGAAGATCAATACCTTCTCACAATGTTTACATTGCTGGTCAAAATTAAGATGTGCAGCAGCAGCTTTTGCTCTTAATTTAGCAACTTTTGCATTCACCATCCATTTATGAACAAAGCTACCATAGCAGAATAAGCTATAAATTATAGATCGAAAACAAGCACAACCGAGAAAAACAGATTAAGAAGACACGATGGAGTTTGAGAAAGTGAAACCTTGAGTCGGTAGCATCATCTTCCATGCTCATAAGGCTCTGAATTCCAGCACAGCTACTGTGGCCAATGACTAAAATGTTCTCAACCTTCAGTATACAAATAGCTCTCTTAATATGAAGTCTAGAGATTATAAAGATCAAATTCAACTGGATGAAGAACGGAAAACAACCCACTTTAAGTGTATTTACTGCAAATTCAAGGGCTGCATTGGTTTCAGTTGGTCCATTCTGCATAAGAACTTGAAGTTAGTTCTTTGCTTGTCTGACTTAGATAATACAAGACATTCCCACTAGACTATACATATACCTCCCATGACGGAACGATGTTCGCTACGTTGCGAACGGTGAAAGCTTCTCCGGGTTGAAATCCAAGAATGTTAGATGGGCATACTCTAGAATCGACACAAGAAATCACCATGAACTGTTCTACTTGTGAGCTTGTGTTGAAATATTCGAGATAATGAGCAGAGATAGTACAAACAGGACACAATAATCAAAGAGAAATCATAGGGACATGTTCATCATCTTAACTACCTTAGGGGCTTGTAGCTCTGCCAGAGCTTGAAAATGCTCTAAATTTTTCCTGTTTCAATGAAATCATTGGATTAAAAACCAAGCACAAATTGAGTTTTATCTTGCCTAACAGATCCAAAGATTAGCTCATCATCGTGTATCGACTGCTACTTACAAGTACTTGTGCTTCTTAAAACTCAGAAATCTCATTTTCATTTCATCAAACACCTTATCTGCATCCTTTACTTGAGCCACATTTTTCACTCCCATCCTTGATGATCGTTCTTGGGCAAGCCCTAATGAGTTTCTTGAGACCTCCAGCCTTGTAATAAAGAGAAAAAAAAATCAAGAACCAGAAGAGAAAATTCATGGGAGTTTCCATTAACAGATTCATAAAGTAAATTAGCAGAAAGAACCCACTCGTGATTGCGATTAGATGTCACTTCCAGATGATTTTCGTCGATTTCTTCCTTCATCTGTCGATTCAAATTCGAAGTCCATTAAAAAACCTATTTAAAACTGGAATTAACAAAGAATAAAAAGGAAAAACAGAGAGATACAAGAACTGACAGAAAGAGAGTTTGTCCCGACTGAAAATGATGAAACAAGGAAAGGATTCTTGTGGATTAAGGTCGGTCTAATTGCAGCCATTTCTGAAAATAACCAACTCCAGCAAGCTCTTGGACCTATCAGTAACGATAATTTCACAAAGAAATTGAATCTGAAACGTACCCAACAAGCACACAGGCACGAAATCAAGCAATTAGATGAAGAACAATGTATAGAAAACTTACGAATTAAACGACCCATTTGGGTTCCCGCCTTTCCCAACTGAAATGATCGACTGTATTGAAAAGTTTCTTACAGCTGAATTTCTGTTCCATTTATACACGCGAAATTGTAAAGATGAACATCTCGTTTCAAGCTTATCCACATCGATCCCCACTTCGTTGGAGATGACATAGAGATCATATCGTGTTTGCGTTTGGCCACTTTCCTAATTTTCTAACATTTCAATGAGATAATCCCCAAAAATCCCATGATTGAGAGAGAGAGAGAGAAGAACCAAATTATAAATTTTTATTACATGATTTTCTGCCTCTAAATTTTCTTATTTTATTATCTATTTTTAAAAAAACATGCAAAGATTTAAAATTATATTATTAAAAACATGTTATTATTTCTAGAGTTTAATTTTTAAAAAATCGTTATTAGAAAATTGATTAAAAAATATTTTAAAAACTTAGATTATTATAAAATTAGAATTTTAGATATTTCTAAATAAATTTCAAATATATATATATATATATATAAAATACAAAAGACAAAATGTCCAACTAAGTGGGAGGGAATATTATTTTGTGCAAGCTACGTGAATGTTACGACAAGAAAATTCATAATTTTTTTTAAGAAATAAATCAATTTATTTTTACAAAATTTTTTTAAAAAAATAATTGTAATCTCTCAATATTAAGATGGATAATCAAATATCATTATTTTTAATTTAATTTTAAAAAATATCTATATTTCGCGATATCGTGATGTCAATTTTATATTAAATAGTAAAAATAATTATGAAATATTAATAAAAGATGGAATTGATAATATTGAAGCTTTTAAAATTATAAAAATATTTTTAAAAATAAATAAGAAAGTTTATTGTTTTTTTTTTTATTATTTATAATATATAATTTAACCTAAACTTTATATAGAAAAAAAAAATTAGAAAATTAGGACAGGGAGGAGACGTCTGTGTTCAACCTATGGCTGCGTGGACAAAAGCTCTCCAGTTATTCAGCGCTTCACTTCATTCACACGTGTCAATCAAATGGATAACCATTTTATTTTTTTATTTTTAAAAATTAAGCCTAAAATATTATTAAATTAATAAAATGTTCTGAAAAATATTATTTAATTTTACATTTCTACCCCTCTCCACTCCCCAACCTGCTGGGATATGACCGGACATTTTCGGTGGAAGTTTAATGGGCCGGCTTTGACGTCGCCCTTTTCAGCCCAATATACCATTCGGCCCATTTCGTATCTTTTTGTTAATGGACTGGCGAAAGCTTCGGCCCATCTCCTTGTTGGGCCTGGCCCACTAACAATGAACATCTAACATATGTAACTGTGAGATCTCACATTAGACGAAACATTTCTTATAAGGGTATGGAAACCTCTCCATAATAGACGTGGACGATAATAAGAAATGGGCCAAAGCGAACAATATCTACTAACGATGGACTTAAGTTTTCACAATTATGTATAAAGAAATCATTCTACATGTGGCTCGGATGAGAACACCTCACTCTCATTAATTGAGTATAAAATAATTGAGAAGCGGAAATTAAATAACAAAACACTCAAATTTATAACTATGTAACCAAAAAGAAAAAATCATTATTTTTTCGGTTATCAAATAAAAGAACACGAAATGAATATAGCTAATAACTTAGGCACCAGAAAAAAAAAAAAAAAAATCATGAGTCCTTATAATATCTTATCAACAACCAACATTGGATGTAATTCAACTGGGCACCTTTAAAAAAAAATATTTTATTCTATATATGTGATTTCTCACGTTAGTTGAAAGGAGAACTAACCACCGTTTATAAGGGTGTGGAAACCTTTCCCTAACAGACGCGTTTTAAAGCCTTGAGGGGAAGCCCGAAAGGGAAAGCCCAAAGAGGACAATATCTACTAGCGGTGAATTTGGGGCGTTACAAATGGTATTAGAGCCAAACATCGGACGATGTGTCGGCCTTCTCGCTGTTCTCCGAAGGGGGTAGACACGAGGCGGTGTGCCAGTAGGACGTTGGGCTCCAAAGGGGGGTGGATTTGGAGGCGGTCCCACATCGATTAAAGGAAGGAAAGAGTGCGAGCGAGGACGTTGGGCCCCAAAGGGGGGTGGATTGTGATGTCCCACGTTGGTTGGGGAAGAGAACAAACCACTATTTATAAAAAGGGTGTGGAAACCTCCCCATATGTCTTTTAAAGCGTTTAGGGGAACCAAAAGGGAAAGCCCAAAGAGGACAATATCTGCTAGCGGTGGATCTGAGCCGTTACAAATAGTATCAGAGCCAGACATCGGACAATGTAACCTTCCCCTAGCAGACGTCTTTTAAAGCGTTTAGGGGAACCGAAAGGGAAAGCCCAAAAAGGACAATATTTGTTAGGAGTGAATCTGAGCTGTTATAAATGGTATCAAAGCCACACATCGGACGATGTGTCAGCCTTCTCGCAGTTCTTCGAAAAAGGGTAGACACAAGGTGGTGTGCCAATAAGGACGCTGGGCCCCAAAGGGATAGATTTGGGGGTTGTCCCACGTCAATTAGAGGAAGGAAAGAGTGCCAGCGAGGATGCTGGCCACAAAGGAGATAGATTGTGATGTCCCACATTAGTTGGGGAAGAGAACAAACCACCATTTATAAAAGGGTGTGGAAACCTTCCGCTAGCAAACGCATTTTAAAGCCTTCAGAGGAAGTTCGAAAGGGAAAGCTCAAAGAAAGCCTTCCCGGAAAAAACATAGATTTAAAATCTTAATTTTTTTATATATACATGAATCAATTTACCTCATTTATATAAAAAAAACGTTATAATTATATTAAATTAAATCTCTAAAAAATGAATTTAATTACTAAAAATTATAAATCTTAATTCCTGAAAATATTTATTTATTTTCGAATAATTCCATCGAGCCCACGGGCCCCACGCGCAAAACTAGTTGGATAAGGGCACGTGCAACAACACAGCTTTAAGAACAAGAATCAAACAAGTGGACGCGAACTATACACGCCGTTAAAGAATCGTACCGGCAATTTCCCGTCCACACGATATGAAAAAAAAAAAATAATAAAAAATAGGAATAAAGTACGCGAGAAAGGACGATAATTTATGAGATTCAGTTGGGGAAATTATTAAATTATCGCACGATATAAAATTTATTACACAAACTGATAAAAAAGTAGTACAAGGTAGAGTAGGGCAGCGGGCAGGTAAAGACTCTGAACTGACAACCGGGAGAATGGCCGGGGTTGTACGGAAAGCTCCCGTTTCCACGCCACCTAGGACATATAGTTATTATTCGTTTGCCTCAAAATAAATAATTTTAATTATATTTGAAAACTTACCGTTTCTTTTTTTACTTCGATAAATAGTAAAGATAAGGTTTTGACTGAAACTCAGGTAAAAAGTTAAAAAGAATTGACGACTGTTTGGCTATAAATGGGAATGTATCCTTTCCTTGAATAGAATACGTCCAGTCTAAGCTTCATCTATCCCCGGTCGTGTTCTTGTAGTGTTCGAATCAAAGGTACGAGAAATCGAAACTGGTCGGAATTTCATTTTTATTTATTTATTTATTTATTTTGTTTATTTTAGTGAAGGAAATTCAGTTTCGTATCTGAATTATTTAGGGTTTTTTTTTGCGATTTTACAATTTTGCCACTGGAGATTCTATGGCGAGGGAGAAGATCAAGATTAAGAAGATCAGCAACTTAACGGCGAGGCAAGTGACGTTTTCGAAGCGACGGCGAGGGCTTTTCAAGAAGGCGGAGGAGTTGTCGGTGCTCTGCGACGCCGAGGTGGCGCTGCTCGTCTTCTCCGCTACCGGAAAGCTCTTCGAGTTTTCCAGTTCCAGGTAATAATCAGCGATCCTTCAACTTTTGTATTTTTACCAGAAATGCTAAAAAAAAAAAAAAAAAAAAATCCTTAATAATTTTGAATGAAACTTAATTGAAATTGAAATTGTTAGACGCACACGACTCTCCACAATGGTATGATATTGTCCACTTTGAGCTCTCCTGGCTTCACTTTGGACTTCCCAAAATGCCTCATACGAATGGAGAAAGTATTCTTTGATTATAAATCTATGATCATTTCAACCTAAATAAATTGAGAAAATGCTAAGTTTAGGGTATAACTCTGCATTAGATGAGGTGGCTAAGTTTAGGACATGACTCTGATACCATGTTACATTAACACGACTTTCCACAATGAGGTGATATTGTTCATTTTGAGGGTTCCCATAAGGCCTCATACCAATGGAGAGAGTATTCCTTGATTATAAGCCCACGTTCCCTAAATTAGTCGATATGGGACTTTTATCCTTCCCCCAAAAAACTTCGTATCAATGGAGATAGTATTTTTTTTATTATAAACCATGATTATTCCTTAAATTAGGAGAGGTGGACTATAAATATTTAAATTTTACAAATTTTAAGTTATTAGTTTTTGATAAATAGTATTATTTTAAATAATTAAAAAAATAATTTTACAACTAAAGAGCTAAGTGGTGAATTCTATTATAATTATTTAGTTACCAACTTAACCCCTCAAATTTTTTAATCCGTGGTAATTATTAAACATGAGATTATGGTTAAAGCGGAGAAGTTAATTATGAATTAAGCATGGTTTTAGATTTTAAAATGATTAAATACCATTATTTTGTTAGAGTGTGACAAATATTAATCTAAGTTCATTATTATTGTTATTATTATTATTATTAATTTTATTTATTTACATATAATGCAGCGTTAAGGATGTTATTACAAGATACAATTTGCACTCCACTAACCTTGGAGAGTTGGAAGATCCCTCCCTTGACCTACAGGTAATCTTTTAAATTTATCCAACAAGTCCCTCAAATTTTGAAAATTTTCAATTTCACCCCTAAAATTCTTTTAATTTAACGGGTTTATTAGATGCAAATTATTAAATCTTGTATTTAATAAATTTATAAATTCTAAATTAACGTATATTATTAGACCTTGTAATTAAAAATATATATTATATAATATGTGTAAAGCTCGAGTTCAATTATTAAATATGGTATTTTAATAAATTTATAAATTTTAAATTAATGTATATTATTAGACCTTTTAATTAAAAATTTATATTATATAATATGAGAGTTTGAATTTAATAAATTTATAAATTTTAAATTAACATATATTATTAGACTTTTTAATTAAAAATATATATTATATAATACATTTAAAGCTCGAGTTCATTGAATTAAAGTATTTTAAGTGTAGCTCGAGAATAGCAGCCACGCTCGGTTGACCAAGGAAGCTGCAGACATGAGCCATCGACTGAGGTACTTTTATTTTTTATTTTTGCAATTTTAATTATTATTTTGATTAATTAATAATATATGTTAATTTTAAAAATTAATATTAGGCAGATGAGAGGAGAGGATCTTCAAGGATTGAATTTAGAAGATTTGAAGCAATTGGAAGGAGTGCTTGAAGTAGGCCTCGCTCGTGTTATTCAAACCAAGGTTTTTAATTTTAATTTATTTCAAATAATAATAATATTAATATTAATAATAAAAATAATTATGTTTACAAAATTTACAGATATTTTATATTTATGTAGGAAAGGAAGATTATGAATGAAATTAATGCGCTTGAGCTTAAGGTAATTAATTCCATTTTTTTAGGCTAAATTATATTATTTTAGTTATTTAAATTTTAAAATTACGCATTTAATCCTAATTAATTGATTTTTTTTTAATAATAGACTTATTCCACGTCATTAATTTATACAGGGAGCCAGATTGATGGAAGAGAACAGGACGCTGAATCGGCAGGTAATAAAATTCTATTTATTTATTGAAGAAAGGAATTTTATTTTTGGAATTAAATTAATGAAAATTTGCAGATGATAAGGTTGTCGAATCAAAGAAGGCCACTGCTGGTAGTTTCCGACGTTCCGGTGCCGGAAGAAGGAGTTTCGTCGGACTCCGCCGCAAATGTGTACAGCTGCAACAGCGGCCCTCTCGCCGACGACGACAGCTCCGATACCTCTCTCAAACTAGGGTGAGTACTTTCTTTTGCAATATAATAATTATTATTTATACTTCTTTATTTTTCTCAAATTATAAAAATATTTCAATTTTATATTAAAAAAATATTATAATAATATTATCTATTTTAAACATAAGCTGTTGTAACCTTACTTTGAGCTGTGTCAAAAGGCTTTATAACAATGATGAGAGTATTATTTGATTATAAATCTATGATTATTCTCTAAATTAGTGGAGGTATGACTTTCATTCAACAGCCCATAGGGTGAGGCTGTGATCTAAAAATCTTCTTCGTCCCCATATCTGCTACCTATGTCATTTCTCATCATTGTAAATTATTATTATTATTATTATTATTTTCTTTAGAAATTGGGTTTCGACAGATACTTTTTTCCGGTTTATTATTATTTTTAAAAAATAATCAGTGTAATACTGATCTAAAACGACCTGGTGGTAATTAAGACGCTGGTTTGGATTAAGTTTAAAATAATTATATTTTTTCATTCAAATTTAACCATTTTTTCTCTAAAAATAATTATTTAAAAGGCTTATCATAATAAATATATTTATTTATTAAATAAAGGTTCAGTATATATATATATATTTATTTATTTATTTATTTATTGTAATTTAGGTTACAAATGGTAGTTAATTTATGATTGTGATTATTATTTCCATTTATTAATTCAATTTAACTATATATTTAGTTGATGCAGGTACCATATTTATATGATATACATGAAGGAGCAATCTTATATTATAAATTTATTTGTTGAATAATATAATGTTTGAAAGCATAATAACCGAAATTAATTAAAACTACAATTTTAGAGATTTTTTAAATTATTTATAGTAAATAAAATGATTAATTAATTTATTTGCGTATTATTTGTTGCAGGCTTGCATGCCCAAATTGAGGACAAAACTAAGCTGAGATGAGAAAAGGCAGAGAATCATTAAAATTAATTGTTGGAATTTAAAACTTTATTAATATAAATGGCGAATTTTAATATTTAGTTATTTTATTTTATTTTTTTGTTATTTGGGAATCTTTCACCTCCATATTTTTACCCTGTGCGGTTAAAAATAGTGAAATTTTAACTTTATATTTTTGAGAAAATAGAGATGTTTAGATATTAATTTTTTTTTACTGTTAGGTTAAATTACAAGTTCTCTTGTGAGATCAAGTATGTGTGTAAATCTCTTTCTAATAGGCGCGTTTAAAAGTTGTGAAGCTGACGATGATACGTAACAAATTAAAACGAATAATGTATTAGCAATGAGTTTGGACGTTTGCAAATGGTATCAGAGCTAGACACCGAGCGGTGTGCTAGCGAGGATGCTGACCTCCAGTAAGGTGGATTGTGAGGTCTCACATCGGTTGGAGAGGGGAACGAAACATTTCTTAGATGTGGAAACCTCTCTTTAGTAGGCGTATTTTTAAACTACGAGGTTGACAATGATACGCAACAATCTAAAACAGACAGTATCAGCTAGCAGTGGGCTTTCAAATGTGTCGTATAGAATAAATTGAAATATTTTATAATTTAATATAAATATAATTCAAATTAGTAACTTAAAATTGGTTTAATTATTTAGATGTAATTAAAAATAAATAAATTATCAGGTTATAAAATTGAATATTAAAGAAAATAGCTTAAAAATAAAAAAAAAATTAAAATATAAATTAACTGAAATCTGACGCTGGAGTGAGTTCAATGCTGGTGAGCCAACCCAGTACGTTGAACACGGGTTTTTAGGAACCGGAGGGCTACTGATTCCGCGCCAAACAGCCCTAATTGGCTCCATTCTCAGCAACCAAGTGGCCCAGAGCTTTGACACGATCTTCGTTTACCAGAGCTTTACTTCGTCCTCCTGTGATTACGATGGCAGTTTGATTTCTTGGGATCGTTTGATCTCTCAGTGATCCGCTCTCATCTCGCCATGAACGACGCCTCTGTCAAAGGCCTCGAAGTCTTCGATTTCACCGAAGAAGACGAGCTTCCTGAATTGATCTCCGAGAAGTGTCTCAGCAAATTCAAAAACCCTAATCTCGAAACTAACTCTGTTTTGAAGTATGGATGTCTTGAATTAGGTAGGTATTCCTGGACTGGTACTACTTTTCGTTTTATTTATTTATTTGTCTGCAAACACTAGTTGGAGATGGATGGATGGATGGATGGATAAGAGTCTTTAATTTTGATTGTAAACTGAATATCTCAGAGAAGGTTGATCACTATATTGGTTCTGTTAGCCTTTTTCATTTGGTAGATCGTGGAGTAGTCTGTAGATTGCTAAACGTCTATTTCTTGTAGATTTACGGTGAAATACAGACGAATTTGAAATATGTTGAATGGCATCTCAATGAGTTGAATTGTTATTTCTGGCGTCTTGTAGCATATCGCCGATTGCTGAAAATTATTTACTTCCAATGGGGAATTAAAGTGAATATGTGATCTGATAACTCTGGAGATTTACGTTTGAAAGAGGATTTCTGGAATGATTTATTTTTCATCTTTCCTTATGGAGCACAAATTTCTTTACTTCTGGTATCATAAATTAGTGAAAATTGCTATGGTAACTTTTTTCCGCACACGTTTGATGATATCATTCGTCTTGTACTCTTATAGCTGGAAACAAACATTAACTACCGTGATGTTCATCTCTATTGTTGTGCTTTTTATTTAATTCTCAATATGGCTTGTCCTTGTCCAAGTTACCATTTCAGAATTGCTTTCTTTTTGTGCCCTTTCTTTAGTGAATGTCCGTTCAACAATGCTGCTGCAAGTTTCTTCTTGCTATCATTATCAAAATTAGTTTCTTTGTTGATGGCCATCCATTTTAATAATTAATGAAGATTAATTAACAGTGTCCAATGTGTTGAAGGGAAAGAGGTTGAAAATCCACATATGGATGTTGACTTGGATGAATGTAATCGTGGTTGTGACAATGGTATTTCACATATCCCCCCGGGCATATCTAAAGAGCAATTGATCATGGAAGAAGAGAAATATCAATTGGATGTCAATACAGAATCAGAATGGAATACTCATTCACAAGACATGTTTGTGCAAGTAAATAATCACGTGACAGGATGCTTTGGCTCTGAGCTTGGAAAAGTTGGATCTAGCTCTCAAAGTTCTATCCTGGGGTTAAATTGCTCTCTTCCTGAGTTTGCCGCTAAAGTACCCTAACTTATTGCTTTCTGAACATTACTTTCTGTTGAGATATATAGGAGTATTGGTCATGTTTGATTAACATTCTCTTTTTCAATGTACAGAGGGAGCAAGTGGATGCACTTTCATATCCTAATGGAAGCATGAATGGGAGTTCTCCAATGAGCTCTCCTTCGGAGCTTGTAGAGGATAGTGGTATGTTCTGTACACTGTGTCCACTTCAACATTCTTTTGGTTCTTTTCCTGAGGAGAACAATTGCATCAATAAGGAAGATCAGGGGACACACACACACACGCACACTATAACTAATAACTTACCCAAGTTCTATGCCTGACTATTATTATTTGGACAATTTCAGTTTCGCCGAATGGGAAGTCTTCAGATAAGTGCTCATCTGACAATGAAATGGTAAGTTTCTTCCTTGTGATCATTTAAACAGAAAAAGAAAAGGGCCACACACTTATGTCTTAAAATTTTCCTGAAATTTATTTCCAATTTTCATTTTTCGTTTAATCTCCTCCAGGACTTTTGAAGTCTTAACTACTTTTATCAAGAAGTATAGGCTGTCCGGATGTTCATGTTGTTCATACATATTATGAATTCTACATGATTGGTCCTTGTCAAGGGTTTTTGATCTTGAAGGAGACTATAGTTTCCTCTTATTCTTGAAGAGTGTTTGAAGAGAAAAACACTGGTTAGGAAGAAAGAATTGAAATCGTGAAATATGAGGCACCTTCTTGGATGCTGTAGTGTTTTATCAAGTTATTTTTGTAATTATAATTCTAAGGTGTCTGATTTCATTTGAGGAGCTTCTCTTTCTTTCTCTCTGTTTCTTTTAGTAATTGAATTGCTTACAACTTCGGATGTATAGTTGATTACTTAAGTGGAATATGTTTTTTGTCTTTTTTTTAATGATTATTTTCTGTAGGCAGATTCAACTTATCAAAATTCATTGTCCAGAATGTAGGCATTTGGGTACTGAAGCTTTTCTCTGTTACTTTTATAGGATGATCTTAACCAAGAGGTTGTTCTATGTCCCGATTATATTATATATGGAGATTCTTACTGTACCAGTTCGCAGTTAACCTTTTCACATAATGGCGTCAAAATTAATGGTTTTTCTGATTATGGAAGCAACGAGTTCCTTAACCTTGAATGGGGAGTTGATGATCTCATTAATATTGAGTGTCATTGGTTTCAAAGGGTGAGTTCTTATATCTTTTCTTTAGAAACTAAATTTTATGATACTTGAGTTCTATTTTTTTGTGAATTGCCAGTTTTTCATTTGGCTACAGGTTGAATTTGTGACGATTAAGCTCCATACTATATCAAAGGATGTTGGTCAACGTGATAATGGATGTGACACTTCTGGTCAGTGGACTTCTACAAGTCTATTTTGAGTTTTTTTTGGAATTAGATTTCAGTAGCATAAACATTTGATAGTATTTCAATGTATATCTTTGCTACTTTGACAGCTCATTAGAGAAGCCAGGTTCAGTTTAAGTTTTTTTTTCTTAAATTTTAATTTCAATTATGTTGACATGGCTAAGATTATTAGTAACTTCACGACATAACTTATGGCCTAACATCTACGTTCTTCTCGACATCCTCATTGCCTTTTTCTTGTGTCATTTCATCAGTGTTCTCAATAATGTTATGATAGAAATCTTTCTTGTTGTTAGTTTTTCTAATTCATATTTATGAACTTGCTTAAGGCCTTAAGGAAGTGAAGATTGTTCTAGTTGATCCTTGCTGGTCTGAGAAACAACAAAAAATCAGATCTTTGGATTCCAGATACATGGCTATTTGGAATATGTCTCTTGAGTAAGTTATCTGTGTGTTCTTATCATTATAGCTTTTATCACATGTATTTTTTTAAAAACAGAGTTATAAACCTAGCAACACTTCAAGATGTCAGTTTATGTGGCATATCTTAAAGAATTATCGGGGGTTACATTCTTCATTTCATGGTTAACACAGTCATGTGTAAAATGTCTCCCAAGTCACACGCACACACTGGTTGCATTCTCGAATAAACTTTGTTTTGATTCCTTTTACGTATATTGGTCTCCCTTGTTCATAGAATTATTGGTTACCTCTATTATGTCTTGTAGTGTGGGCGATGATGATTTGGGTGGACCAAGACAATATTTCCCCAAGTGAGTGGAATTTTCTACTTTTTTTTTTCCTTTTAAAGCTTATTTCATGTTTTGTAAACTAGTTTGTTTGAAATTCATTTCTAACTGCTTCTTAAAAACTATATATATTTCTTTTAATTTTGAGTAAAAGATTCATGTTTACCATGCTATGATATTCAAAATGTCATGCATGCAGATCATTCTTCTTTCAACTTCAGTTTTCAATTGTTATATGGTCAATACATGAACTCGAGTACATTATCGTTAATACTTTTTGAGATTGGCGGTGGCCACCTTTTTCAATGAGTATGAATCTGTGTCCAGCTTTGATGAGCATTTTGAAGAAGTTGTCTATCCCAAAGGAGATCCAGATGCCGTTTCCATTAGTAAGAGGGATGTTGACTTGTTGCAACCAGAGACATTTGTCAATGATACAATCATTGACTTTTACATCCAGTGAGTCAAATTATTTAGTGATTGCTTGTAATGCATGATTGAATACCATTACTGCCAGGAGGTTTTCCCCCTGTATATTTTCCTAGTGATGTAGGAATTTTCAGTTTCTCATTTAAAGAAGTTCTGATCCACAGTTCTTTTATTTTCTCCATTTCCTTGCTTGGATGACTGGTTTTCTTATTAACAAACTTTTATTGCAAATATTGAATGACCACCTTTCTAAATAGAATTGATTGACAGGTATTTGAAGAGCCAGATAGACCCTAAGGAGAAGCATAGATTTCACTTCTTCAATAGCTTTTTCTTTAGGAAGCTAGCTGACCTTGATAAAGATCCCTCAAGTGCTTCTGATGGCAAAGCTGCTTTTCTTCGTGTTCGAAAATGGACTCGGAAAGTGAATTTATTTGACAAGGATTATATCTTCATTCCTATAAACTTCAAGTAAGCCTTTTCTCTTGAAGGAAAGATTCTTTTGTGTGATAAGCTAAACAGCATCGGAAGTGGGTATCCTTTTCAACTTTATATGTTTGTTATAACAGCCTTCATTGGAGCTTAATGGTCATATGCCATCCTGGTGAAGTGGCTAGATATAGCGGTAAGTTCTTCACTCATTGGGTCAATTTGTGTCTCCCACCAGTCTTAACTTCTGTCTTGTCACAGATGAAAACCTGATGAAGTCAACAAAAGTACCGTGTATATTGCATATGGATTCTATTAAGGGAAGTCACGCAGGCCTTAAAAATCTCATTCAAAGGTATTCCTTTGTTTTTATAGCTTTTATCATGTTCAAGTTATTGGTTCGAACAGTGGATCTTAGATATCCGAACAAAGGTTAATCTTCCATGTCATGGTTAGTTTGACATTGCATCTTATTTTTATTTACTGACATAGAATTAGTCTGTTCCATGTTGAGAAGTTTGATGAAGACTTCAGAAGAGTTTTCAGTATTGCCTTCATTTGCATATTGCAACCAACCTCTTTTAATCTCTCTGTTAAGTAATTTTTTTGTTGCTTTTTATTTTTATAATTTTTTTTTATTGCTAGAGTAATGTGTGTATATATATAGGGGGCGTTTGTTTCTAAAGGTTGGGATGAGATTTGAGATGGGAAATGACATGAGTTTGTTTGGGGGTGGAGATTTTACTTATTGCCTCGGAAAACTCTTTTTCCAGGCAACAAAAAAGTTGCTATGGAAGTGATTTTAAAACGCATCCTTTCTTTCTTTCTTTTTTTTTTTTTTTGTTCCTTTTTCCTTTTTTCCTTTTGTATTATTTCTTCCTCCACTTATTTATTTATTATTTTTCATTTTTTTTACTTACTTACCATTTGGTATGGCAATTGGAGGAACTTATTCACAAAAAATGTCTCCCGGGGGTTTTGGTTGCCACCATTTGATATAGCAGCTTGAAGTAGGATCTTTCATAATCCTATCAAAAAAGAAGGATTATTCACAATGTTTTCCTCTTTTTGACCAAGAATACAACATTGAGTTGATACCTGCAAGTTTGAATTGAGGCTATCGATAGGTTCAACTTTCATTCTCTGTTCAATGTGTTAATCTTGCGATGGAGAGCCCAGAAAAAAGGATTATTCAATGTGTTAATTTTTAGGTATCTTCCATCTGCGAGCAAACACCACAGTTCTTTTAGTTGGTATTCTGTCCTTTTTAAAATGAAGGTAGTTTGCCGTCTTATAAAAAAAGGGTTTTTAGTAATTTGCTGACGCTGTTTGTTCGTTCTTACTACTTTTTGGCTTTTGCATTTTGTTTTCATTATTGGTTATAAAGCAAGCCAATTCCATCATTTCTGCGTTTATAGTTTCAATTTTTTTTTTCTTTTGCAAGTTCCTTCTTAATCACTGGGACCTCGTGATGCAATATATGACAGTTATTTGCTGGAAGAATGGAACGAAAGAAACAAGGATGCATCTGAAGATATTTCATCAAAGTTTAAGAACCTTCGGTTTCTCCCACTCGAGGTACTTCTGGCTGTGAACTTCATTATATTGATATTCAAGAACTTTCGGTTTTAGGATACTCATGCATCTGGTTCCTTTATTGTAACACATGATGTTTGGTAATATGGTCCTACGTTTATTTCTCTTTATCTTTCTTTTTTCGGGGGTTATCTTACACATCCATGTTTCATGTCAGCTTCCACAGCAGGAAAATTCATTTGATTGCGGATTATTTTTGCTCCACTATCTAGAACTCTTTTTGGCAGAAGCTCCTCTTGATTTCAGTCCGTTCAAAATCTCCAAGCTTTCAAAATTTGTAAGTTGTCCGCTTTGAACCCTTATTTGGAAATTTTAACTAATATATCTTAGATATAAGAAAATTTCTAGTTAACCACCTCGACTTAATAAATTTGTTTTTTTTTTTCAAACAATTGTGTGAGTTGCGGAAAAGATGCACGAGATTGGGTTTATTATTCTTATGGCTTATGTCTAATTTATAAATCCTTAGTTCTAATTCCTTTATTATCTTTTTATTGATGCCGTCGCATTTCATTTCGTCTCGATGAAATCCCTTTCCAGATTAGTCTCGAAGCTTTTTCCACATTATGAACTTTTAACTCTTCATCCTTCTGTTTTGTTAATTGGACATGCGGTGTGAAAGCCTTGTAGGGTGCCATTTCTGATCTCACCTTCACAATTGAAAGCATTGATGACATTCTTAGATCACCTCGACATGGAATTCTCACATGACTCATACTCAATAGGATGATTGACACGTGACACAACTTTGGGACTGGGATAAATTTGAACGTTTATTATTATTAAGAAAATGTTAGAAAGATAATATAGCTTTTAGATTTTTTCTGCGTTGTGTGTGTGTGTGTTCCATCAAAGTTTCTGAGTTCACAAAAATGAACTGTTATAAAAAAGAGAGATATGAACTAATCTTCCTTGGATTTACTTTTATCTTCTGAATTAGACGTTAATAATTTGATTGTTTTTTTTCAATGAATCTCCCCAGCTTAATGTGGATTGGTTCCCACCTGCTGAGGCTTACCTCAAGCGAACTTTAATACAGAGATTAATTTTTGAAATCCTTGAAAAACGATCTCGACAAATGTCCACCACTGCTTGCAGTGATGATCTCCTTTCTAAATTTCCATCAAACAATGAGGATGAAGCTGGTGTGGAGCTTGTTCCGGAAAGTGGAAGACTGGCAGAGACATTCAATCACAATTTGTCAAGCTCACAAGCTGCTGATGGGATTGAAATTACTCTGTTATCTGAATCTTCGAGTAGACATAACCACTTTATGGACGGTTCTGGCTTGGTTGTCAGAGAACTATTTGAACCAGGCACATCGAATGGATCATTACTTGGACACTATCAATCTTTTGCCCAGACATCATCGTATTTTGATACAAATGTTACCGTGTTGGAGGTATGTTTTAGTTTCTCTTATTATCTTTTGCCCAACAATAAAAGAAGCAAATTGATGCAATCTCTTACACAGTTTTTTATATTTTGTGTATCGTCACTTAGGCAAATGTGTATATATATATATTTCAATTATGATTGGTAATAATGGTTCATACTTGTGCCAACGTTAAGAAACATGATGAAAAATGGACAAAATATTTCCTTGCTATCTTCATGCAATTCCAGTTCGTTAGTTCTAGATGATACCTGTTCCTGTAGAGAACAATTGTTAGTATGCCTACAGCTCTGATGCTATAAAATTTTCTCATTAATAGGAAGATGCAGATACGGAAACTGGAGACCGTTTCATGTACTTGCCTTCAGAACAGGATGGTTTGCAGCCAGTTGATGCAATGACATCTCAAGCTTGTCGTTTTCCGGGTTCGTCAAGAGGCCTAGAATCCGAGACTGCTTTTGACTTGTGCATGTCTATTCAACCAGAGCATGGTAGTGGCATTGCCTCATCCCCCTCAAGTCACTCAGATGTCTTAGAAGATGTGGGAATCATTGAAAGTTGCGATGTTAGGGAACCAAGCCCTGGTAACAAAGAAGAAATTAACAGAAAAAGGCCCTTACCAATTGAGAACCTGGAACCTATAGCAGAATGCCCCACTTCTGCTGCTACCACGACGCAAGATACCGACACCATTGTCGTTTCTAAAGATACTAATGATACTTGTGAAGACATGGAAAATGATGGTTCTGATCCTCATTGTAAAGAAACTGTCGTTGCATCACCGTGTCTAGATGAGGATATAACAACCAAAACAGACATCGAACATGATGATGCAGTGTTGGTTGCTTCGGTTACTGAGGTCGACTTACACGAGCAACCTCCAGCCAAGAAATCGAGGCATTTGCCATACCCCGAAGAAGCAAGCAACGGTCTCGGAGACGTTCTGCTAGAGGATGCAGACTTATAAGATGGAAGGTTGGCGTGTTCTTTTTCGACATATTTGTAAATGATCATGTCAGTAGGGTTTGGCTTGCCATGCTGTCAATAGTGTAATGGCTCCATATCTGCTTAATTAGTACCGATAGATAATTCATTTGGGTAACGTTGATGTAACCCATGCTAGTTATATCAAGGATTAGTTTTAATTCCTCGCCATCACCAACATCACACTGTTCTTTTCTCTTCTTTTCCTCTAATTTTGCCATTTTATTTTATTTTTATTTTTATTTTTTATTGGAAGAATCAAAGTTTTGTGTAACTATTTGCTCTACAGCTGCAAGCTCCTTCCTAAACTCAACGCATATTGTCAATAGCGATTGTAGTAACTATCATTGATATTTTTGGTGTTAAAAATTATAATTTGATCTAATTGACTTTGGACTTAGCTACAATAGAATTTTGTTTGTTTGTCCAATTTGATCTATTTGACCTTTTAGGAGTCGTATTCAAGTATTTGTCCTCTTAAGACCCGTATTTAAATATTTGTTGAACATGAATGAACATAGACAAGTTAATTTATTATAAAGGTTCGTTGAACGGTCATAGTTATCTAAAAGTTGATAATATCAATTGTGTTAAAATAACGTTTTTGTACGATACGATATCAATATTCTATCAATTAAAAAACGTTAAAAACTCGTACTCCAAAGATTCATATTCCCCGTTAAAGTAACAATTTATTTTCTAAATTTGAATATTCTATGATTTAGTTTTTGTTTACGTAAGTTTGTGATAATTTAGTCGCTCAACTTTAGTATGAATTATTTTTCTTCTCATAATATAAGGTAAAAAAACCTGTAAAAAAGAACGGTTTCCTACGTACAAACTATATCATTACTTTAAAAGTCTAAAATTGATCGACAACAATAAGATTATGAAGGTACGAAATGGTTAAAATAATTGTACTTGTGTAATTTTTTCTCCCCTTTTCCTTTTTTGAGAAAGTCAGCGTAGTGTAGACTTTCATAGGCCAATGTGCCTTTGGATCAAGATACAATTTTTTTTTTTTTTTTTTTTTTTTTTTTTTTTTACACCAGCGAACCTGCAAAAATGCTTGCTTAAAAATTTAGCTCAGCATTTTCATATTCGCATCGCTTCAAAAATGAGGAGACCAAGTGGGAGAAGCCAACCCTGGTGTGCGTGGTGCCTACACATCAATCACTTTTTGTACCACCTGGAACTGCAGGCATCTGCCCATCTTTCATATCCTTGCTCTTTGGACCAAACTCACTCCCATTCCTCTGTGTCGAAATTTCTTTTGTATCAGCTGGAGAGTGAAAGGGAGATGGATTCAGATCTTCCTCTATTGGAAGAGTTCTTTTGGAGCCTTCCAAGGCAACTCCCAGGACAATGTTCTCCTCCAATGGAGGTCTGCCCACAGGGGTCTTCTCGCCATCTTGCTTATTCTGCACGCTTGAGGAAGATATATCAGCTTTCTCGCTACTCGGACCGGCAGCTGAGGGCGACCATTTGGGAGGAGTCCCTCGTGGCGTATTATCCTTAGCGTTCAATCCTGAGAGCTCTTTCTTTTCTCCTTTTACCTCATTGCTTGTTACTGGCTTCTCAATGCTGCTTTGTTCTGGAGTACTGGTTGGATTCTGGGTCTGTGTGTTGGATACCAGTCCAGTTGAAGGCTTAGGCGCTGTTCCTGATGTGTCGGGGGCTTTCGTTCCTGATGTTGAGACTGCCTCTTGTTTGGCATCTTTTTCTTCGCTTGACGAGCGAGCGGGACGTCCAGAGACTTTGGCTTTATCGTCACCATTGACTTTATAAGATGGCTCAATAAGAAGCAGAGGGCGGTTAGTAGCCCCTGTACGAGAATACATGGTCTCTGAAAATGGTACATTCTCCAAGTCAGCCTCACCATATATTTTCTGAACAGTGCGTATGGGAGTGGCAAGCCGGGCCCTATGGTGGCTGATAACCCTGAGAAGGTCCAAGAGAATTGCCTCCTGCACATCAATGGCAGCTGAAAGTTCAGATGCTTGATATTGAAGGTATCTGAAATGTACTGCTAGCCAAAATTAACTATATAGTTTAAAAACACCAAAAAAACGGTTGTACCTTTACGCACAAGTACTCTTCAAAACGAGAAGTTTTCACAAAGCAAGAAACCATAATCTGCAGGAACAAAATGAAATTGGTTAGTCCAAGCCTACCGCTAGCAGATATTGTAACCGTCTTACAATCCACCCTCCTTGGGATCTCACAATCCACCCTCCTTGGGGGTCCAACGTCCTCGCTGACACACTACCCGGTGTCTGGCTTTGATACCATTTGTAACCGTCCAAGCCCACTACTAGCATATATTGTCCTCTTTGGACTTTCCCTTCCAAGTTTCCCCTTAGGGTTTTAAAATACATCTACTAGGGAGAGGTCTCCACATCCTCATAAAGAATGTTTCATTTCCCTCTCCAACCAATGTGGGATCTTACTCGTCAGACTCACTTGTGGTAGTAATGATCGATGAAAGTGAACATTATGAAGAATTTGTTACTATTCCAAAAAATAAAAAATAAAAAATTCCCTCAAGACATACCATAAGAGCCTGGTTTTCAGGATTGATGTTGTCCAAGAAGATTCTACGGTGTAACCTTTGCTGTTCAACTTGAGGATTCTTGGACAAAACTTTCCGCATATCAGCTACAATATACTGGACATGGAGACCAAGCTCTTATTAGACAACATACAATGAAAAGAACCTAAGGTAGACAAGTGCCAAAGATAAACTAATATTGACTCACATTAATCTTGTTGACATCTAAGTGGCTGATGGCAAGATGAGTTTTGATACGCCAATGAGTCTTCTGAGTAAGATTTCTCACAATACTAACGGTGAATTTGTGATTTGGAATATGGACTGCTTCACGATCATCGCCTCGGATAATAGTCGGCGACCACCAACCAACGTGCTTGCATTTGGAAAATGCATGTCAGAAAGGAAAATCAACCAAAACTAGAAGAGAACTTTTTTAAACCAAATTGATATGTTTTCCCTTCTGTTCTTATCAAAAACATATTCCATAAGGTAATGATGAAGTTAAAAAGCGCAAACCTCAACCGTTCCAGAAACTTCATATCCATCAATCTTTGTCTGAATCCATTCATTTACCACAAATGGTCGTGTTGCATGAATCATTACACTTGAGAGAAAGTTAGTAAATATCTGCATACATCAAAACCATGGAGTAAATTTATCTGGTAAGAGACCGTCTGGTAAATGGGAAAATGACAACAACTTCGGTGAATAGCAATGGCACGCTCGACTATGAACCCAAGAATATTGTAAGATTCATAAATGTAGTGTTAAAAAATGACAGTGTGTACAGGAGAGAAGGTTTACCTCACGACCAGCAAGGGTAAGTAATACAGTACCAAGACCCCCAGCCGTGAGCCACTTTTGGGTAGAAAAACCTAGCAACTCCATGAACAATGAAAGAGCAGCAATCCAGACTGCAGTGTAAACAGCTTTCCCCGCAAAATCAAAGCCCATCTATCAAAAATGAAGGCAGAAAATAAGAAAAGGGACTAGTTTTAAAAGGCTAACTCAATATATCCAAGTAACGTAGGCGTGTACGGGTTAACTTCGTATTCATTTTGATTTTAATTAGTTTAGTTGGCAGGGTTAACCTATGGCTTAGCTCTCCACCGTAAGTTATCCATTCAAGGATATCCTAAACAGAGTATCCATTCATAATTTCTATCTTCATTCTAACTGGCAATGATTAATAGCAAGCAGACGTCTACTAATTTAAATTTAGAACTGGTTAAACATGCATAAATGACAAAAGAAAAAATGAAAAAATGAAATTAGAAAGAAAATCAAACATTTCTAGCATCACTTGAGTCATTTGATTCCGTAGCGAATTTTTGTACTTGTTGAATCAAGCTGCATGGAAGTTAAAGCCTGTTAGAATCATAATGCAGTAACATTTGCATTGGCGCTCAACATCACTCAATCAAAAATATCAAAAGCAAATCTGAAGTCCCAGAACTTTGCACCACCTTGATATACAATAGGCAAATGCCAGAACAGTAGACAAAGCTCGAACAAAATTTAGAAGTCGCTGTTTGATGGCCTGACTGGCTACTGACGGTAAAACTACTGGATCCAAAGCCCTGAAACAAAGCTTCTATATTTAGTACCTATAGCATCATCAGAACAAGATCAGCTAGCCCGAGTAATACAGACTGCAGACGAAAGCTGACCTGCAGATCAATGTGGCTCCCATCCATAGCAGTAAAGGCTGAACGTAGGAAGTCGTAACATAGTATGCATTACTTTTCTTCCAACTGCCATCGGGCTCCTGCAACAAAATTTTCATGAATAATCAGAACTAATAGATGTTTGCCTACCAGCTCATTAAAATAAAATGATATGTTAAGATTAATACATGAAGAAATAGAACCCTCCCCAAACGCATAAGAGGTCCAACACCCCAAGCAGCAAAAGCAATGACGCAAGCTGCTGGAATTAATTTAAGTAACAGAGGACTGCCGCGTAAAGCATCATAAGATCTGTCAGAAAGTCCCAGAAAACAAAATCAGTATTTGATAAGCACAAAAAAACATGATGGGCAAAAGGAAACAACGCAAGATTGAAGAATTTGGTGCATCTCAGGTTCAACAACCAAGCTAATAGTCACTATTGTATCCAAGGTGAGGTAAAAGAATATTTAATACACAAATTTACAGACAGCATGATTTGCGCCATTAACAATAAACGCATGCAGAATGCAGAAAAATGTACTTGCTTATCAAGGTTAGCATAAGACAGACTACAATTTTATGAAGATAAGTAATACCAATATGAGAGAAATTCCAACACCAGATTATTAGCAAAAGGGGTTTTTGGCTCGATTGGGATAGCAGGATTTGTAGGGGCATGGAGGATCTGCCAATGAGGCTTTGGATATTGTTCGTTAGAATAACTCGTCGAGGGTGTTAGTCTCTCCACTTTTTTTGAAATTATCAGTTCGGTTTTATTCTTTTAGAGTGGAGTACATTTTTTAAGTAATGTTAGGACTACAATTTGTGAGACTAGTTTTTTTGCACCCTTGATTTCCTTTCCTTTTTTTTTTTTTTCGGATAAGAAACAAAAGAATATGCAGAGGACAGTTTAAATAAAAAATACCTTGTCAGCACCAAAGCTGCAGTTTTTAGAACAGCAGTCCCAGCTCCTCCACCACTTGATTCAAGAACAGATCGACACACCAAAACATTTGCTCTGGAAGACATGGGATACACTGGCTGACTTGCACTGCGTAAGAGCTGAAGACGTCCAGGATCATACCTCTGAGAATTAAACAAAAAAAAAAAGTTACTCATAGCTTTAAACATCCATACGATATTGAATTCTTCTTACTTTCACCAACCAAAGAAATGCAGATTAATTTAAGAGTCTCCACATAGAGCAACAGTTTATCTTTTTATTTCTGAGAAAACAAACCCTTCTATTTGTAATCCTCAACTAGACAGAAGGATACAGCAACTAAAAAGAGTTTTTCAGAACTCAAATGCATTTCGGCCATACCAGATCGTGTGATGTAGGAATGATAGTAACAAGATGTCGCCTGGTCTTTCCCTTGCCACTCTGCAGAGAAAGTTGAAGCCAAGAAATTAAGATTCCAGTTGCCAGCCAATGAAAGTATTGAGCACATCAAACAAAAGTTCATAAATGACATACAATATGTAACTTATTGCATCCATGAACGCTTTGAATCCCCAGTTTATGCGAAAATTGTGTAGAACCAGCATGAACCATTGTTGGGTTGAGCTGAAAACAGCAATGTCCAAAGACAGTATTGGAATACAAATTAAGTTAGTTCGAACACAACCCCGAAAAAGGGATCCGATTACGTAGTGAAATTTCTTGCTTCGAAGCTCAGCAATTTACAATATAATGTATAGTACCTATCACAATCAATAGGCAATGTTAATACACAACCAGAAAATGAAGAAAACAATCTAATAACAAATGAAATCGACAATACTTTCGAAAATTTAGGATGCAACGAGGATGTTGGGAGATAAAATCTACTTATTTGAACAAATCCGTGACAAAGAAGCTCAAATTAACGACACAACTGAAAAGCAGTTAATTCAAACTCACAATAAGAAATATTGTAATTCCACTAGTGGCTTTATCAAACAGTAAACAGCTCACTGTCGGGAATAATAATAATAATCAACTCCCGGGATCACATCCTGACATCATTCATCCATTAAATTAAAGTTTAAACAAATAAAGAAAGAACGAAACCCTAATATTTTGCAACTTTCCTAATCCTTCGCTACAAAATCCCCATTTCTACAAACAAAAACACGCGATAATCTTGAACTCAGAGTATCTGCAGCTCACATAGCCTCAATCAAACCCACAAATTACGCTATCAATAATTCATCAAACATAAACAGACATAAATTTCAACTTCCCTAAGAAACAAACAGAAAAAATCTTAGGGAGAAATTCGCGTTCAACTGAAACGATTATATCCATAGACTATTACCACGACGAGAAAATCAACAGAAAATTATAGAAAATCGTCCTCTCGGATTTGCTCTAAATAGAAACCTATCACCGCCAGCGTAGACGAGAGGAGGGACAAATGGAAGAAACTTCCGCTAAATCGCACCATCGGCGGGGGGGAGGGGAGTCGGGTGCCAGCGTGGACCAATCAAAATGCAGCGCCGTCGGATTTGGCCATTCTGGAAATTACGTCAGACGATATTATTAAATTTTTCCGTGTAAAAATTATGTGGCGCCTGGAGCTTGGTTGCTCTTATGGCTCTGGTTCCCGTTTTGCTAACCACTCCTCCTACTTTCTTTATTCTTAATTTTTACCCTAAACTTATCAATATTACAATATTTACCTTATTGTATCTTTAGTCAATTATAAAATATATATATATATATATATATATTTCAAACATTATCTTCCATTTTGTTGACATTTATAAAGTTATTACATTATTATTTATTTGTTTTTATTTTATTATAAAGTTTTTATATTCAAACTCAATTTTTCAATATTAATTTTAATTTACACCGGAATAAACTGCTGAAGATTCTTGGGAGCCGGAATAATCCTGAGTTTATAAATAAAGAAATACGTCTACTCTGATATGATGTCTTTCTGAGGAAGTTCAAATCAAAACCATGAGAGCTTATGCTCAAAGTGGACAACATCATATCATTGTGGAGAGTAGTGACATACATTTTTAGTTAAACTATTGTTTTTTAAATAATAACGAGCAAGGAAATTGAATATTTAATATATATATATATATATATATAGATATAAATATTTTTTTTGAATACAAATGAGATAAAAAAGTTATTTAAATTAATTTATATAATATAAAATGATTTTTTCCATAGGACCAACAAAATGGTGTCAATTTTGATTCGAGAGGAAATTGAAATGGATATTCGATAACGGAGTCAATTTTGATTGCTTGTGGATATTTGGTTGAGTGTTCCTTCCAAGCGTCCAACTAATGAAGCTTTTGCAGTAATGTAATTTAGGACCACGTTAATGTTACGCCTTAAAATAGGGCAACGGTCAACGTTGTCATTTCATTTTCTTCCCGTTGGAATTTTGTGGACGCTATAATTCCATGCCTATCTTCTTCTTTGGCTCTTTTCAATCACGGTTCGACCCGACATTTTCATAATTTTATAAAATTAAATGATTTATTATATATAATATTTCATTTATATTTAATGAGATTTTAAAATTCTGAATTATTTATTTATTTATTTTGTTTTAAATTTTTTATCCGGTCAATTTTAGTTGGCATAATTTAATAAATAAAACAATAATTCATCACTAAAATTGCTGGCGCGTGAGTGGGGACACACAAACTCTGACGTGGCAAAAATTGAATTTTGAGCCAATTTCCCTCCATCGCTAAATTCAACTGCTCTAACTCCAGAGTGATGAAAGGATCAGTGGAATGAAATCAAAATCCTCTCGATTCATCTTCAACCTCTCGACGGTGGACTCCGTAGCTAGTTAGGAGAGCGCCGATTAGCGCTGTCAGTCTCCATTTCTCGGTAATTTTTCAATCTCAGAGTGATATTTTGCCTTAAACAAGCTGCCGGCGGCAGAAAATGAGGAAGGCAAGCCGTCCAACGAAGCAAAAGGGAGAAGCCGATGCCTCGTCGTCCTCGGTCACATCGGCTACGGACAGTATAGACTACGAAAAGAGAATTCAAGAGCTCGAGCGTGAAAATAAAGCGTTTCAGGTTTTTAATTCTTCTTGTGCTGTAATCCACTCCGTTTGACCGCTCAGAAATTTGAGAGCAAACAATTGGATTGTGTTTCATTGTTTGATGTACAGAAACTCGGCAAGCTAGAGTAATGCGTAGTGAAATGAAAATATCGACTAAGTTTCTCCTCTTACTGATTTTTAGCGAATGATTTTATACAAAAAATCAGCGGTTCACTACTTTTAATAGATGAGGAAACTTTACAATGACATTACCATTGATCTCTCTGGAAGCTGTTAAAGTGAGATGATAGTCCAACGTCGTTCCTGTTCAGGATCTGAAATTCGATATTGCTTTTGTAACTCTAGTGCCACAAATTTCGATTTATCTATTTTGTTTGAATAATTTTGATTACTTGATCTACAGAATCTAGTGCTTCACTCAATGGGATTGAATTGATGAGAGCTTTTTGAGCAGAACATCATTCTACACCTGCACAAGAAAAAAAAATGATAGGAGAAGAGTATATGTTAGCATATTTTGACATCAATTTTTGGTTCTGAGAGAGAATGTGGTTGTTGTTCATTTCTAGAATTTATTTTTGCAACCGATTACACGGTCATTGCTTTCTCACTTTTCTGCATCTGACAATTGGCAGAAAGAAATTAAAGATCTAAAAGTCAGATTAGAAATTGCTTCATCAAGCGCTGCGAATAGTGCTAAAAAACTCAGAGAAGGTTATATTCAGAAGTTGGATGTTCTTGAAGATCAGGTGCAACGTGTTTTTTTTTTTTGTCACATGTTGATTATCATGCAATTAACCAGTCCCATATTAAACTCTCGCAGGTCACAGAATTGAAGAAGAAACTAGATGTTCAGTCTCAGCTTTCAACCAGAAGGCCAAAAGGTGATGGAGCAACTAAACAGACAGATTTTGAGATCATGAGTTTGAAGGCTCAGAAGGTAAAATATTGCTGCACAGTATATTATTCATGCTTATGTGAAACTCTTCTATTGTTCTCTTCGTCTACGTCCATTGCCAACAGAAAATTTTCATTTAGGTTCAACTACAATGCAAGATGAAGCTAGAGTCTGTGCAGTTCAGATTATGTAAAGGTTCATTGGAGAAGGAAGTTCTTCAGGTATGTTAAATACATATTATATCACCATCACTGTTCATCTTGTAATCCTGACTGCTGCTCTAAATAATTTAGTATTGATATTATATGTGGTTTGAAAATTCACATTTAGATGTTTGGATTATGGATTTTATCTCTGTTATTGACATCCATATATCATTTTTCCCATAGACCGACTGTTTGTAGCTTAATTTATTTTTTGAACAATGTTTTTCAATGTGCTATCAGCTCAAGAGAGAGAATAGAAGAAATGAGCATGAAATGAATAAGCTCCGAACTTCAAACCAAAGACTAAAGATGGTGAGTCATATTCTTTTGGAGCCGATCTATTGTGTTTCTCAACTTCTATTTTAATTTTTATAGAACGGTTTCATGTTAAATGTTTTGTAATTTTCTTTCTTGAGGTTCTGCAACGGAAGACCGAGGAAGCTTCTGAAATTACAAAAAAGATGAGAAACCTTTTGGAATCTCGAAGAACTTCTGCTCAAAGAAGAACAGGTTAAGAACCAACGTTCTCATCATCAAGTTTGTTTTCTACTTAACCGTATTCACTTCTTTTTCTCCCTTTTGGAGTATCATATGCAGGTGCCAGACAGGAAAATGTTACTTCTAGTCAGGTAATTCGTGGAATTTCAGCTTGATGTTTGCATGTCTATATATGCCTCAATCAGCTAGCGATTGTGGGTGGATTAACTTGTCATATCACTGCGGTTGTACATCGTATAATCATGTTTGTTGGTGCATATCTGCAAACGAATTAATTTTTTGGTTGTAACTGTGAAGTCTTTCTCTAACAATATCTTAGTTCCAGTTTTTTTTTTTTTTTTTTTTTTTTTTTTTTTTTGCATACCATTGTAGGCTTTGTTTTATTCTTCAAATCTTCGTGTTGGTATTGTATTTATAATTGGCATTAAGAAAATCTTCTGTTGGTGATCGCATTTCAGAATTATCATGAATTACTTAACAGTTCCTGGTTTTGTTTGAAGTTGCGTCTGTTGTGGTATTCTTAGAACTTAAAGAGGCTTCCCTTTTTAATCTGCCGTAACGTGAGACTAAAATTAAGTAAAACGACGCATGTTAAACATTTAGGTTAGTGGATACAACATTGACAACTTTTATTGAAATGGGCAGTACACTTTAAGCTTCCAGCTGCACATCTCGGCATTACCTCTAGGAACTTTTGGTCTGAGTAGAAAAGCAGTTCTTACTCGTGCACTCCTGCATATGAATGTGTATTGCTTATGATATATGTATATCAAAATTCATTTGGATTTAAAGCGTATAACAAGTGCTTTATGCTGGCTGTGACTCATGAGTTATGACTTATGACCAAAAGTTCTAAGAGTCCTGAATTTCGTGCATATGTGATCCCTGAAGATGTTCCCAACAAGATTTTTCTAGTGACTGAAGCGTTTTCTTTTTTGTGCTTTTTGACAGTATACTCTTCCATAAAAAAAAAAAAAGCTTTAAGCACAAATGAATTATATATTATCCATGTGGATGTAAAGAAAGAGATTGGATAAATAAATCACGACTGCATCTTTGGTGATTTTTGTTTAACTGCAAAATTTTCGTGCAGTCTGTTGAGAATGAATTCGAAGTCACAGCAAGCTTACATGAGCTGTGTTCCCAGTATGAGCATCAAATAGAAGAGTGAGTATTTGATGCTTTCTTTCCTTTAAAAATGTCACCACCCTTACTGTTCAATCCAAAATTCTACTTCTATTAGAATTGGTTCTTGTGCTTGGTTCAATCCATCGTTAATTTCACATGTGACCATTGAATGGTTGGGCTAGGCATGTTTCTTTTAAATTCATCTATATGTGAATTAAAAATTTCTTTTGGACTGTAAGATGTCTGTGACTTGATATTGAGTCCAGTGATTCTTTAAATGAATAAAAACTATAGTGAAAATTAAATTGGCTTTCGTTTATTCTTGCTTGGTCGACTAGATGGTGAAGCAGAAACGCGGTCCTTGATTGCAGATGAAAAATTGATTGCATCGACATGTTTAATTCTTGTTGCAGCTTGAAATAATTCTTTACTTACTTTATTTGTTTATTTGTTCTGAATGAATTTTGGCCGAGTTAACGTTCTCATTTTATGAGAGTAACTTACACAACTCATGGAATTAAAATGTTACAAGAATTTTGTTTGGTGCTGCTAGACATGCTTGGAGCTTCTGGCCATTTGGCTTATGAAGTAAAAATAAATAAATCGTTTGTCTTCCTTATGCACTGGCATCCTCATTATTAAAATGTGGCATTTGCCTTTTGTACTTAATCAATGACTGCAAAGTTTAATTACCTGCCTACAACTTGATTTTTGATGTTTATATTCACAATTTTCTGTGGTTAGGAAGGATAAGGAAATTGCAAAACTCCAGGAAGAAGCAGATGCCTTAAAGCAAGAAAAAACAGGGTAAATGTTTTGAAATGTTGTGAGGTTGAGGCAGTTCTAGTAGGACTACTACTGTTTTTCACTTCTCCAGAACTTCATTCACCTTTTGATTCCTGCCTTTTCAGGTACCAATCATTGGAGACTGATAACGTATTGGGAAACAATCAAGATGTGGCTGAACTAAAGGAACAGATGGTCATATTAAGTGGCTTGGTTAACCAAATGCGAATCCAGAAGTTCAATCATACTCAAAAGGGTGAATCAAAGGTCAGTGCATTTGGCTTGTAGGCTGCCATTTTCTTGAGCTTGATAGCTTCCTTACCCATCTCATGTGAACACCGTTAGTAACCACGAATCTCTACCATAGTATGATATTGTCCACTTTTGAGTATAAGTTCTCATTGATTTGCTTTAGGCTTCCCAAAAGGCCTCATACCAATGGAGATGTATTCCTTACTTATAAACCATGATCGTCCTCTAAATTAGCCAACGTGGACTCACACAACTGAGACTTCTAAGCATAAAACATGATATGAATTCTATGAAGCTGAACTGATCATATAGTTTTATGTTAGGATGATTCCGGTCCATCCTCTGCCAGCAATGGGAGTATTAATCTATTCGAGCAGTTCTCTATAGCTGGAGAAGAACATCGGCACGGTTTTAACGTGGCGACGAAGAGAGCTGTAAAAGCAGAATGCTGCTCTTGCAGCAAGAAATCACTGTGCAAGACAACGAAGTGCAAATGCCGATCAACCGGAAGCAGCTGTGGGTCATCATGTGGATGTGCGCATGGAAAGTGCAGCAACAGAGATGAGAAACCAAGTGAGATGGTCGATGAATTTGGGCCACAAATGAATCCTTTATCTGACATAAAAAATTTACTGGTAAGTTATGGCTTTTATAACTAAATTATTTGAACACATCCTAATTTTTCTTCTATCTTTATTAACAACAAATTTGAACTCTGCAGATCAATTAGACGTAATGTTACTTGCCAATGAACATAGGCAGGGCGAATGGCTACATTTGAGTTTCCTGCTGCCGAGCTGATCCGCCCATCCACCTTAAAACACTGCACAAATGGCCTAATTTGGAGTTTTACCGCTAATACTAAAAAATGAGGACCTACTGATTTTCCTCGCCCTCTACTTGAGCCAGAACTGTCTCAGATTGATGAAATGATATCATTTGATGCAAATTGCTGCTATTAGCGTTGATTTTTTTACCCTTTAACTTCGGTCAATTCTTTTAATTGGACACGAAATGTTGTATTCAGCTCTCTCAACTTGTTATTTAAATTTTCATCGGACATTGTTACAGGGGAGGAGGCAGAAACTTGGTCAAGGATAGAGCATCCTTTGCTTGAATGAGATTCTGCTTCGGACCCCTACATTCTGGTCAGAGATGTATTCTTTTCGTGCTGTTATTCTTTTCATTTGTTATATGATCTTCATCCAATAGGATATTGGCTGTTACTTACTTAATAGGTGACAATTTGAAATGTTTAGGTATCTAAAATAGCCTTACTAAACATTTGATTTTATATCGTATTTGTTATTTTGTATTTATCAAGTCTTTTCTACTTTTTAGGGTCTAAAAAGTCATTGATTTGATTTGTTCGGCATTTTAATATTTATAGATATATTAGACATAAAAGTAAAAATGTTTGAATTAGGTTAGATACAAATTTGAAAGTTTGATGATCTATTAAATGTTTAAATTTGAAAGTTTAAAGATCTATTAAATGTTTAATTTTTTATAAATGTGTGAAAACTTCCCCCTTTTAACACATTTTAAAACCTTGAGAGAGAACTCGAAAGGAAAGGTCTAAAGAGCGTAAGAAATTACGACTCTCCACAATGGTATGATATTGTCTACTTTGAACATAAGCTCTCATAGCTTTGTTTTGGGTTTCCCAAAAAGCCTCATATCAATGAAGTTAGTATTCCTCACTTATAAACTCATGATCTTCCATTAAATTAACAAACGTGGCACTTACTCTTGCTAAATTAACCAATGTGGGACTCACTTCCAATAATCCTCGACAAAGAGGACAATATCTGCTAGCAAGAAGCTAGCTTGGACTGTTACAAATGGTATTAGAGCCAGACATCGATATGACAGCGAGAACACGGACCATCTTTGGGAGATGGATTGTGAGATCCCATCGGTTACGTAGGAGAACAAAATCCCTTCCTAACAAACGCATTTTAAAACCGAATGCTTAAAGAAGACAATATCTATTAGTGCTGGACTTAGAAAGATACGGAATAAAGAATAAATTCAGAAATCTAAAGTAAAAGGACGTTGGGCTTATCGAACCTAATTTCTACTGACCAGTGCCAAGTTTCTGGATCCAATATTGGAGTTGACCGGCAACACATTCCGATCCCGTGGAGCCATAAGACGAAAATTTGCTAACTGCATTTTCTACTCCAAGAAATTCGTAAACGTCGTCGCCAAAGATCGGACTCAACATTCGCAGATCATTGAGACTCAGGTCCTTCAGCTGGCAGTTCTTTCCAAGACACATTGTTACACACTTGCCTACAATATCATGAGATGTTCTGAAAGGGACTCCCTGTTTAAGAAGATGGATGAAATCAGAGACTTAGAATCACTTCTAAAATTTGAAAAGGACCCATCTTCTAAAATAATTGAAATTGTTCTTTTTTTCTTGTCGAGTAACGAATTAAGCCTCTAGGAATATTTGCTTTTGCCAATCCCCTAAAAGAAAATTGTTCTAAACAGCAGTTTTCGAAACAAATGTAAGTAACTGTTTTGGTATCAAAGAAAGCTCACTGTTGCAACATTGGGGTCCTTGAAAGAATCTTTTAATCAAAACATGCCATGTGTTGAATCTATGTTCGTTTCTTGAATTTTAATAACATGAGTAATTTTTTTTGTAGATGAAAATACTTAAAGGTTTATTTTCATGGTGGCTAATTATGATTATGTATACATTATAATTATAGTCATAAACTATAGAAGTTACAACTCTTGAAATGTCTCAGTAAAGTTAAAAAGTTTTCATTATGGGATATATAAACTATGTATATTATATTTGTTAGGGAGACTTGAAAAATGTAGTAAAAGTAGCATTTGTACTTCCCTTAAGTTTCTTTGCAAATCATTCAAGCTTGACATGATCAATTTTGTAGAGTGATTCAAATCTCAAACAAGTATTTTTGCCTTGAGATATTGGATCAATAAGATAATCTGAATTTTACTTTCCCTTTGAGCTATTCTTTATGATTAGGGCTAAGTGTTCTTACCTTTTCTTTGTTCTATTTAGTTTAGTGGCATATTTAGAATCATTCCAGTTAGACATGATCGATCTTACTTGTGGAATGATTCGAATCTCAAACAAGTGTTCTTGCTTTGAGATATTCGATTAACAAGGTAATCCGAATCTTACTGATTCTTTATCAGACAAGTATTCACATTTGTCGTCCGGTAGTGTTAAGCCATTTCTCTATAATAGTGTTAACATTTGCCAAGTGCTCTTCTAACAAAGATGAGTAAAAGACAGTATATATATATATACTATCCTTATGCACGAGATAGTCTGCAAGTGTGGTTGCGTCAAGATGACCAAGAGGCAACGCCTTCTTTATTCTGTCCTGATTGAAACTGATGTTCCGAGCAAACTCAGCTGAAACCTCAAGCATCCCTAAAACTGTCCTAACACTATCAAACACAGGCTCCTTGTCTTCCTGTCTCAGCACGAACAACTTAATAACACGAAAAGAACGTGAAAGAAAGCCTTCTGAAAAGGAAATTTGAATTGTCAAGAAATTCAAACCTGCAGATCGCGGTTGTATGCAAGAGGAAGACCCTTGCACAATGTTAAAAGGGTTACTAAATCGCCTACGACTCTAGCCGACTTTCCACGAACGAGTTCCATTGGATCCGGGTTTTTCTTTTGGGGCATTATGCTACTTCCAGTTGAAACAGAGTCATTAGGTGCGATGAATCCAAACTCCTCTGAGGCCCACAGTACCCATTCTTCTCCCAGACGAGAAAGATGGATGGCTGTAATTGAATTGGCAGAAAGAAACTCCATTGCAAAATCCCGATCTGAAACAGCATCGATACTATCTCGAACGATGAAATTTACATGTCAGATAGAAAAATATGAAGAACTGCAGAAATCTTGTATGAAATTTACATGTCAGATAGAAAAATATGAAGAACTGCAGAAATCTTGTAACGACCCAAGTCCACCGCTAGCAGATATTGTCTTCTTTGGATTTTCCGTTTTGGGCTTCCCCTCAAGGCTTTAAAACGCGTCTCCTAGGGGAAGGTTTCCACACCCTTATCAAGGGTGTTTTGTTCTCCTCCCCAACCAATGTGGGACATCACAATCCACCCCCCCTTCGGGGCCTAGCATCCTTGCCAGTACTCTTTCCTTTCTCCAATCGATGAGGGACCGACCAAATCCACCCCCCTTTGGGGCCAGCGTCCTTACTGGCACACCACCCCGTGTTTACCCTCCTTAGGGGAACAGCGAGAAGGCTGGCACATCGTTCGGTGTTTGGCTCTGATACCATTTGTAACGACCCAGGTTCACTGCTAGCAGATAAAGCCTAAAGTGGACAATATCTACTAGCAAGGACCTCGTTCGTTACAAGTCTAACCTCACATCTAATCTTTGGGAGGAGTCCCATCTGGGCTAATTTTGGGAACGGTCATGGGAAACCCAAAGCAAAGCCATGAGAGCTTATGCAACAATATCATACCATTATAGAGAGTTGTGATTGCTAACATGGTATTAGAGTCATGCCCTAAACTTAACCATGTCAAAAGAGTCCTCAAGTGTCGAACAAAGAAGTTGTGAGTGTTGAAGAAGTAGTCAAAAGTGACTAAGTGTCGAACAAATGGTGTACTTTGTTCAAGGTCTCCAGATAAAGGAATCGAGCCTCGATCAAATAGAGACTGTTTGAAGGCTCCATAGACCTTAAGGGAGACTTTATCGTGTACTTTGTTTGAGGGAGGACTGTTGGAGGGAATCCCACGTCGGATAATTTAGGGAATGGTGCCATTGGTATGAGGTTTTTTGGGTAACATCATACCATTGTGAGATGCTTAATCCCTAACAGAGTCCTCCGGCAAACATGGATATTCCAGCCATCAACATCACCGCCATGAACAACTTTACAAGTAAGATGCTAGACAACTGACCTGTTTCTCAAAGGAGATGAGAATCCTAAAGCGTTCGAAGTCATGAATCGATCAATTGGGAGGCCAGTACCAGCCAATGCACAAGCTCCTAAGGGGCAGAAATTCAGTCTAGATCTGCAGTCCAGCAATCGACCAGAATCCCGATCAAGCTACAAAACGTGAAATGACATTTGTAGATCCAGAATCAGATTTCTGTAGAGTTTATTAAAAGTGAAATACAAGCATAATCTCCAATCCTAATTCCGGCTTAGTTCCTTAAGATTAGGAAAATGATAAACCATGAAGCAAATTTGAAATCAATAGTTCTATAAAGTTCTATAAGTAACCATCACATCGCGAGGGAAGATCGAAACCATGCAGCTAACGATACCAGCAGCAAAGCAACCATTGATTTTAGGATTTCAGCCATAACTTAAGACGCTGAGCTAAAGTACTGTTGAATACCTGCTCAACGAATGCCAAGAGAAGATGCTGAAGTAGGACGGGCTGTGCTCTCTGCAAATGTGTATAACCTGGAACAATAGTTCCTGCATTCTTAATTGCCAAATCCACCATCGCAATCTGAAGATCTTTGATCCTCTCGACAATGGAGTCGATGGCATCGCGGCACCACAAGCGAAAATCTGTCGCGACTTGGTCGTTGCGGCTCCGAGCAGTATGAAGTTTCTTGGCAGGTTCGCCAATCAAATCAGTAAGCGCAGCTTCAATGTTCATGTGAACATCTTCCCTATCAGCTCTCCAGACGAACTCGCCATTTTGAATACGCCTCTCGATCGCATCAAGACCTGTTAGAATACTGTCTTCGTCACCGACGCTTATCAATCCCTGCAACCAAAACCACAAACCATTATCATGAATGCGCAGCGCATTATCGTTATTCAGTCCTGTTAGGGTAGAACAAACGCCACAAATAAACACTAAACATTCCGTCGCAGAAACAAAACAGAATCGAGCTTCACAGAAACTACAAAATGAAAATAAGAAGTAACAGACCTGCTTGGCGAGCATCGATGCATGAGCACGACTCCCGCGGATATCATGCTTGTAAAGGTCCTTATCAAAAGAAATCGACTCTGTAAAGCGTTCGACGGCATCTGTGACGCTCTCCTGGAAGCGGCCGCCCCAAAGCTTAATTTCCTTGGCCTCAAGCTCCATAGAATCGGAGGATCCGGGCAACGATGTTGCTCCGTTAGCCTCAGTGATTAACCGAACATCGAGGTTTGCCATGTCTATGCGAAATGAGCACAGAAACAATTAGGAGCGACAGGCTTTTATACAGGTGGCGGCTCTCTGACACTCGGTCAGACGGTGCTCAGTAGCGGGACCTCCTACCTTTTTAATCCTCACTCTCCTAACTTTTGAAAATTATATAAATTTTATAAATCACCTCTTTATTAAAATTATTTAATGTTCGAAATAGAATTGGAATGGAAGAAGTGAATTCTCGTAAGCTTTAAATATGATATAGACCATTAATTAATACTGACAAACAAATAAAATATAAATTAATTAAATATTAAAAATAAAATAAAATATACTATAAAATAATATTAAGATATAATATCTAAAATATATTCAATAAATAATATATTCTCCCAATATTATTTTTCAACATTTTTATCTAATTAAATATAATACATAAGTATTTCCAATTTATATAATATAGATAACAGGACAGAAAAATGCAAGAATGTTGAATTTTGTAGGGATGACTACACGTATATAATACAGTAAGAGAGAATACAGAGACTATAGAAAGTACATTATATTTATAGATATAATTCTTACTATAAAATAACTATTTACCATATATATGGTAAATAACTTTTGACTATATCTATTTTACAATTTACTTTATCATGTAATTAATAGTTGATGATTTTTTTTAAGAAAAAGAAAGCTATAGTCACTCTGTTGAATGAAATTCCGCTTAAGCTAATTTAGGGAATGATCATGAATTTATAATAAATCAATACTCAAGTCATCAGAGTTTATGCTCAAACTAGACAATATCATACATTTAGAGAGTCGTATCCAACTAACATATTTAAATTTTATTTTATTTTTATTAAAAACATTAAAACATGGACACTCAGACCTATCGAGGTCGAATGAAAAACCTATTTTAAATTATTTCATGTTATCTTTATTTAAAATATTATATTTATTAATATGGTTGAAATTCTTTTTAAAAAATGTATGTCTAGTGTACCATTACTTTCCATTTTTTTTATACCTATTATTAAATAAATTATAAACTTTGGAATAGAAAAACTATCCGAATATTAACTAAAAAGACGACGATTCCATTTTTAAAATTTGTATTTATTTATTGAATAAGCGTGATTCTAATATGATATAAGATTTTAATCGATTCCTTAAAAGATAAGGTACTAAACGCTCTAGAGTTAGCCATCTTTCATTTCGAGACATTGAAACCGTGCATCCAACTAAAGAATTCTATCATGAAGTTAGCCTTTGCGATTCATCATTCGCACGTCCCGTGTGAAAATTTTGAAATTTTTATAAAAATTAATAATTTTATAATTATTTAAAATGTTTATTTCCCGAATTGACCCGAAAGTGCTTACTCAGAAAACAGAGCACATGGACATAATTTTTTTTAAAGCATAAATAATAAAAGGGATATTATTATTATTATTATTATTATTATAAATATTTTTTAAAAAATAGATACAAAATTCAAAGTGCAATTACTTTAGCCTACTTTTAAAAGCCAATTCAATATTCTTTTATAAAAGAAAAAATGGTTGAAAATAAAGCTAATCTATTGGTTGAAAATAATAGTAATAAAATATTTATTTTTCAAAAAATAATTAAAATTATGTCTAGATTCTTTCTAATCTCAAATATAAATTTTGTAAATAGGGTTTTTATATATCTATTTAATAATAATTTTAAAAATTAATAACCGTTCAACGTGTTAATATATTTATAGCTGATGAAACAAAATTAAGTATTAATAAGTTATGATTTTTTTTGTTATAATAATTATAATATTAGTATTTTATTTTAATAAAAATAAATTGAGTTTATAATCTAAAATACTATATTTTTTAATTTTTTTAAATTTTGATTTAATTTTGCTTTTCAAAATTCATAATTTACAATTATTTGGATCATTTGTCAACCCTATATTAACTCATTCCAAATAATTGAATAAAATATATATTTAATGTTTAATTTTTATTTGTGTAAAATAAATTTTAAAAGTAGTAATTTAAAATTCAATTCTATAATTAATGGATCATTTAATATTTGAAAATTATTGAATATATTAAGTAGCTGTATTTTTATTTATTAAATACAAAATTAAAATTTTTATATTTATGTTAGAAATTTAAATGATAATATGAGTTTAATTTAAATAAAAGTATATATTAACGTGTCACCGTTTGATTGGTCAATAGTAATGGGCCCTCGTTCAATGATTAAGAAACTAATAATAGGGAGAGTGGGCCCACCATTTTGGGCCTTAAAGCCCAAAGCTCTCAAATTTCGATAGCCTATTATTTCTTTTTTTGGTGGTAACTTCGAATTTTTCATCTCTCTTTAAAAAATATATTTATAAAACCTTTCAAAATTATTATTTAAAAAAAATATTAAAATATAGTTTTTAAAAGAAATAATATTGAAATAATTGTATTTTTTTAAAATACACAAACTATAATTATTTTTTAAAATAATTTGATCCAAATACAATAATAAAAATAATCTTTTAAAAAATGCTTGGTCTGTCATTTGCGGGAGTGATTTGGGCCCTGATGGGCCCATTTTGCCAATTGCGGAAGTGATTTGGGCTCTGGTGGGCCCAATTTGCCAATAAATACAAATCTCCCGGTGATTTTAACAATAATAATTATTTATTAAAAAGTATAAAAATGGAAAGTTTTGTTTGTGCGCTATAACTTAGAAGAGTCGGCTAATATAGTATTCAATAATTAATATAATTAATTTTATTTTCTATAGTATCGTATTTAATAAATTTAATAATTATTATTATTTTAATACATGCTTGAAACATAATGTAACGACCCAGATCCACCGCTAGTAGATATTGTTCTCTTTGGTCTTTAAAACACATCAATTAGGGGAGGTTTCCACACCCTTATAGATAGTAGTTTTGTTCCCCACCCCAACCAATGTGGGACATCACAATTCACCCCCTTTGAGCCTAGCGTCCTGGTTGGCACTCTTTCTTTCCTCCCATCGATATCGGACTGCCCCCAAATCCACCCCCCCCAATGTGGGACATCACAATCCACCCCCTTTGGGCCCAGCGTCCTCGCTGACACTTTTTCTTTCCTCCCATGGATATCGGAGGGCCCCCAAATCCACCCCCCTTTGGGATCCAGCATCCTTACTAGCACACCGCCTCGTGTCTACCCCCCTTCGAGGAAGGGCGAGAAGGCTGACACATCGTCTGGTGTTTGGCTCTAATATCATTTGTAACGACCCAGATTCACCGCTAGCAGATATTGTCCTCTTTGGGCTTTCCCTTTCGAGCTTCCACTCAAGGCTTTAAAATGCGTCTACTAGGGGGAAGGTTTCCACACTCTTATAAATGGTGGTTTGTTCTCCTCTTCAACCAACATAGGACATCACACATAATTACAAATCGAATTAAATTGATATTTTTTTCGTTATTCTAAAGTACACGAAAATGAATAGGTTGGGTAATCTAAGTTGGTCGAGCAGCGTGGCACGCAAGTTTTCTGGTCAATATTCTTCAACGCCAATTTTCATAAATATAAACTTAAATTATATAAAAATACAATAAATTATACATTTTAAGTACCAATTATTAAATCAAGGGTGATTTTTTATTCATCATTAAGGAGTGACGTCATCAAAACATATTCTAAAATTTATAATATTTTGAATAATTTAATTAAATAAATAAATAAATAATTTCTGGCCTATTATTTAAAGAGTCCAAGCACCACAAATCCGACCTGGCAATAGTTTCTCATATTCGTTTTCCTCTACTCCCATATCTACAGTATCCAAAATGTAGTCTCGCGTCGGTGACGTAGATTCTTCCTAGAAATTTGATTCTTTAAATCCTAGCCGTCCACGTGTTGCCGTGTATTGACTTTCAACCTTGTTTTTTGCAGACGATAAAGTCCTCCTTGCAGCCTTTCTCACCACGTAAACGTAATTTATATTTAATATGTGAAATTTGATTGGTGTCAAATGATCATTGGAGAAGCATCGACGGATCCGACTGTATCGAAAAAGCGTTTCATCTTTAACTTCTTCAATTTTGACGATCAGTTGGCTGAAATTTTCGGTGTTCAATTTGAATTCGTCGGCCTCTGAATCGTCCATTTGCAGAAGACCGTAGCCATCGGAGGTTTTGCTTTGAGGTTTGTTCGTTAAGGTATTATAGCTCTTTCTATGTTTCTTTAGCTTTAAATTTTTGCCTTATCGCTATAGATTGTGTGTTTGGATCATTCTGCGCAAGAATTCTGGATTCCTTTTTGTTACTTTCGGTTGCAATGTTTGAAAAGCAAGTTTTCGGAAAGTCAATTACTAGCGGGAGGAGGTTGCTTCAGGAAGAGATTGATTTAAGTTTCTGTCTGTGTTTGGAATTTATGAGTTCTAAGGATTTAGAGGTATTTGTTTGTTCGTTTAAATTTTCGGTGCTTGAATGAGTCTGAAACCTAACAAGAGAACGCGATTGCTTTTTTTTTCTTCATCATTTTTTAAAATAGGAACAATGTTATATTATAGGTTCTCTTGATCTTGCCAACCTCTTGAGTAGAAGCAATCTCTCAAATTAAAAATGGGAAGAAAGATCGTTGTCGGCCTTAATTGTGAACTTTGTGGGAGATAAATTTAGTAAAGCCGCGTTTCCTCTTTTGGTTACAGCTCGATCTTGTCAAGGTAGTTTATAGGTAATGGTTATTGTTTTGATTTGTCTATTTCCAATTCTGCGAAAGCATCTACCTGGATTGCCACGCGAATTGGACTTTGAAAATTGAGTCGTTGCCTGTTTTGTCATGTTTTTCTGCTAAAATTCTTGAAGAATTTTGTATTTTAAGGCGTGAAGTAAGGTGGAACAGAGTCCATTATATCTCCCTTCTTTCGTATTTTTTTCCTTCCTGAGCTTGCTGGATCCTTTGGATACATTCAAGACTCTATTCTTTAATCTATGCTACATTACGTGCTATGGAATTTACTTGTTAGTTTCTTCTTTTTGTTAACTTGTACAATCTATGATTGCAACAATTTTTCTTTTTGTCGTTCCGAGATGTAGTTGATCATTTTCTTCTATCCTTGACAGGAAAAAAAACTGCTCCATTTCACAACCCTGGCCTTGGAATCTACCTGTAATTAGCGTGTTTTTCATTGGAGAGACTTGTTATTCATTAGTAAAGAAAATTGAATTCACACATGTCTGTGGCATTTCCCCAACTCTCCTGGTGGTCGTGGAGCGGGAAGCATAAAGAACCTCGAACCTCTAATGGATCCGCTTTTAACGCTTCACTAGATACAGTCATTCGGGAACCGGATACTCTAAAATTTCCTTTAGCAAATGGTGCCAACATATCATCCTCGTCTAGAAGGGTGAGGCGGAAATGGCATAGTCGAGAAGAAAGGAAAATTGATAGGGAATACGACATTGTTCTTGTTCCATCTGATGGAGGATGTGTTTCAGGGTCAGAATCTGATGATTCGGATTGGTCAATTGGATGGTCAGAACCCCATGGACCTGGATTCCAGAGCGATGATGAAACAGACAACAGTTTTGCAGTACTGGTTCCATGTTATGGACGCGTTTACAATGATTTTGTGGATGAAACAAAGAACAGTATCCTAAGTGCTTCTGGGAACATCAACGATAGCTTTTCTGCAGGTAAGAGTTGCTTCTTCCATGCTTGCATTTGGATTGGGGTTGGGTGTTAGTTATTGCTTTTGCCTTCCAAAATATTCTTATAGTTCTCTTTCGTGTATAGTGAACCCAAGAACTTCATACATATCCCCTGATAGCTTAATTTCATAATCTAGAATCAACTTATACCGCAAATGTTGGACATCAGTTCACGTAGCCATATTCGAAAGAATGAAAAATCTTTTATGTAATTTAGCTGTTGTCTCATATCCACAGACTCATCTATTTTTAGGAAGATGATGCTATTTCCTTTTCTGAACTTAATTTCTAGGAAAAAATTCTTCTTGACACATTCTCAATAGGTTGAAATGCGACACCCTCAGTTTAGTAAATCTTGACACATGGGCATTAGAAAATATCAGCAAATCAAAGAACAACTGAGTGATCGATCCTTTTTTCCAAGAAAAGGATGGCATCAGATCCTTGTTTGCACTTCTTGTAGCAGAGCTAGCATAACACTATGTACATTTATGTAGTGAGCAAAGATCTCTCGAATGCTAGTTACGATTTCTGGTGTTAAGTAAAGAATCTCCGGAGGACATGTAGGAGCCATTAGGTGAAAAGTGATTTTAACCCTTCAAACCAATCCAGTAGTTTAATTTATTCTCTATATGTGCAAGTGAGGTAGCAAATAGACATATATCCTGATATAATGACAAATATAGAATGATAGAATCAAACTCAACATCTTTCAGTTTGGAAATTTCTCATACACCTTGTTCGTACAGAGACTCTCAATATGTAACTTCAGAGAACTATATTCTATTTGTTTTGAGCCTTTACAGCAATATTCACAGTTTCCTTGTTCTGATTGATTTCACCTTCCTTTCATATTACATGATTGTTCTTCTGACCAATGTGAATAATACTAAATAGTAGTAGTTAGTTACATGTGAAATTTCTTTTTTGGTTGCTTTATGTCTGTTCTAAGCTGATTTTGTCTGCACTGCACTTTGTGATGGAGCAGAGAGCAAGAAATATATGGAACAATGGCTGTCCTCTCTTCAGAGCTGCTGATGCACAGGGTTTATAATTGCTGTACGCATCGGATGTTAATGCCCTGTTCCAAGAAGAAAGAGCATTCTGTGATCTTTAGCTATTCAAAAATTACAAAAATATGGAAAAAAAAGAAAAAGAAAAAAGATTGTAAAAGTCTATCTATTCTGGCTTCGTTTGATATACAACTAAGAAGCAAATTGGATGAGAAGATTGGATCCATTGATTCCAATCAGTGGGTGCAGGTTGTGCAGGTCGAATCTTTTCCATTCCTTTGAGCATGCTCTTAAGAAGAGTGATGTGGGATGAAGCTTGTGAAAATGGGATGTAAATACTTCGAGACTCCTTTGTAAATATGGAAGGGAGAAAGGAGGAAAGGGTTGAGCCAAGCAGCCAAGGTTTGGAGAAAAAGAGCATTAAAAAAGAGGTGGAAGTGAGTGGAGGTATGGTGTAATTCTTTGAAGTTCAGTTCATGTATAAAGTGGGAAGTCTTTAACTTTAATTGATCTGAACGTTGCTGTAAATAGTGACTCATTTGTGTGTATGCATTGTGTGATCTGAGTGCGTTTGGTTCATTTAAACGTCGCTGTATATGGTGACCTCATTTGTAAAATTTGTTGCACATAGTAACACAGTTAATCTCTCCCTATTCAATGTAATATTCTTTATATATATATACATACACCTTCGTTGTGAAGTGTGAATATTTGACCTCTTAGTTCTAACAACTTTTGAAAGTGGAGATCTGAATTTTTGACCTCTTATCTTAGTCCGACTCTTATCTTAGTTGATGGTTTATGTCAACTACTATCGAATTGTCGAATTATGACAATTGTTGCATGAATTATTTGGTATTCTTTGACCTCTTATCAACATTTACAGTAACAAATGCAACAAAAGCAACAAAATAAACATCTTGTTGGAGAACTTGCACCTAAATTTGAACTCAAGTCTAAGAAACGATACCAAGTTTTCCGTGTTAGCATATGAACAGAACAGCGAACCCCGAGTTCAGATCTCGACATGTATCAGTCATGAGGCAGAAAATTTTGTAGTTAGAAACACTTGAAACAAGAATTGAAGAACAAATCAAAATAAATACAGGTACAGTCAGGTCAAATGGATGCTGCTTCTCCATGATTACAGTGGAGGATGCAAGTTGAAGCAAGCAGATGATATATCAAATGAATAGCTAGCACTTCTAGCAAAGAGGGGGGGCCATCGCAGCTCGTTGCGAAAACGATGAATTCACTATGCTTGGTGATAAACTTGACAGGAAAATCTCCGAGACCACGTGTACGACAACTGAAGAGAATTGTTCTCTTCATCTGGGGTAGGATAGATTTAGTTCGTATCCTTGGTGTTTCCCTTCGGAATCTCGCTTGCAGCCTCCTTGTGCACTGAATTTTCGCTACGTCCATCTGTTTTCATGATTGGCCTATCCTTTCCATCATTGTCGATGTCCATATCCTGCAGTTTCGTTCTCTCAACCTGTGACTGATTCGTGATTCCTTGCTGATTCGTGGAACCGGGAATCATACTGGTATTAGCGTTTTGTCTCTCTTCTACCTGATTGCCAGTTTCAACTTTAATATCAACATCGGCTGTTGACGTGTTTTGTGAGCTACTGCAATTACTAGTCTCAGTAGCTTGCCTTTTCAAAGGTGGTCCTAAGTCAGCTGGCTTTTCTTCTTGAACTCTCTCAGATATCGATTGCCTGGAACGACAATCCTTTTGGGCTGTGGCCTGCACACCACCTAAACCCAGACCTCTAGTTTCTTCTGTTGTCTTGGTTTCCTTTTCTGACAATGGATTAGCAGCTGCTGTGACAGAGGCTACAGAAATATTCTGGTCCGTTGGCACACTCGATAATGTAGCAGTTGTTGAAGACGTGATCTTCACAGGGCCCCCGCCGTGAGTCACAGATGGCATGACTGCAGAAGTGTTGGGAAGGGTGGTGGTCTTAATACTAGGATGAGCTTCTAAATGGTTTGGCCCCCGGGCAGGAGTGGGTGTTTTGGTTGAAGCAGGGACTTTGGCCATTATATGGATGGCATTCTTTGACTGAGCAGCCTTGAGTAAACATGCAGCATCTGCCGGTGAAGCAATGCGAGCTCCAGCAGCAACAGCAGCAGCTTTAACAATACAGTCTGAATCAAAAGAAGACTTAGGAATCATCTTCTTGGATGCGGTAACTTGAGCTTTGGCTGTTAGACTTGATGATCCAACTGGATGTGGTTTTGTATGAGTAGGCCTTTGATGTAATTTATCTTGCACTTGTTCAGACGAGGCAACGGGAGCAAGCGAGCTACCATTACCTATCGTATTTGTACTGGCTGGCCGTTTAGAAAATGAGAAAAAAAAAAAACATTGAATTTGTAAAAAATGAGAAACATCAGAAACTTGTTGCATTAACAGCAGAAGGAATCAAATCTTAGTTTCATGAACATTAATCGTTAGACATACACATCCATCAAAGTCAAGTAGCTGAAGAAACTCATGTGACCCTAAACATGAACTATTTCAAATAAGACATTTCTTCTCAAACGCATGAACCACATCTCATAGTCGCATAATAGAGTTAACAGGCTGATGAGGATGTGACAAACCCTACTTTTACAGTATAAAAATATAATCTATAATACACTCTATAAAATGCATATATATTCAATAATTTTTTAGAGATTAGCCCATTTTCCTAAATTTGAAATAGAGAACTAAAATTCCACCTATAGAAGATAGTAGTTACCTGAGCCACTTATTCGAGCTGCTTTCAAGCTACCAACTGGCCTATCAAGAGCTAAAGACATTGCATGACGAGCTGCCAGCTGCACCTCAGATAGCTGTGTACCAGCCGTGTTGGCTCCCACATTCAAATTTCCGTGTCTCTTTTTAATAATTGCCCATCTCTACAGGACCAAAGAATTGGATTATATTCCAGGGACGAGATAATCATTAATTGGAGTTGGAGAGTTGAGCATAGGTTACATGGATGATACAGGCTACAGAAAGACATGACAAACCAATTACATGGTAAATTTGAAAGAATTGTAAGAATTTCTCTACAAAAGACTCCGCTGCCGGGATTTGAACCCGGGTCAACTGGGTCGAACCCAGATTCTGGCCTGACTAGAAGACAACGGACAATCGATTGTGGTTGGTTGCTTCATTTTAATGTATCTTGGAAGTCATGGTTAAGCAGCATTGGCGTGACTAAACAAAATGAGAAATGTAAAATAGAATGGTAAGGCAGCATGTTAAGATTTCGAGAAAGAAAATATTGCCACAATCAACTTGATTTTGGGAGTTATAAATGGACCAATGGGAACAAGAACTTTTATGAAAATTTAATTACTAAGCAATGTTGTAACTTCACACATGAAGATAGCAAAAAAATTTGAACCGTTTTGTACAATGAGGGAAGCATTGTAATGAGGAATACTGTATCCATCCATGATGCATCTAGACTGGCATTTCTCTTTTATACATAAGAAAAGTTTCATTTACCAAGAGAGAAGTACAAAAAGAGATGGGATGTCAAATTATCAAGCACTACAGGAGGTTACAAAAAAAAATTGCTATTGGTTTCTTAATCCAAATTGCCAGCCGTTATGGTTGAAAGAATAAGCCGAACGAGTGGACTTTAGCTCTCCATCTATTCAAGTTGTTCGGAACCTTAGGGTGGTTGTATGGGAGGTTGGTGAGGGTAATATTACAAATAGGTATAGTCTCCTCTCTGAAATATATATCTGCTGCAACAAGTCATGGTGATAATAAGAAATCATAATAGCAGTGTGCACTACTGGACCTCATAAGATGTTTCATTTTCACTTTTCGCTCACTTCTCATTTGTTGATAGAAACTAATGGTTACAAAACTAAGACGAATAGAAGGTTCGGTGGAACGGTCTCTCAAATTTGTCTCCTAAAGTTAACAAAATACCAAGTGTAAAAGTAAGGAATAGAATGAAATGGGAAATTTGACTTCATGTTAAGACCAGACCTTCTTTCTGATAGGAATATTCAGACTCCTGCAATAATGCTTAAGTTTTAAAGTTTTTACTTGTGTGCCACTGTATTACTGTCATTAGCACAACCTAACCATCAAGCTTCTAACCAAGATACTCAGAGGTTGTCCTATTATTGTCCTACTTTGATGATATTTTCTTCCCAGATTCCCCACCCCCCACCCAAAGAAGAAAAATGAGATGGTGAAAAGTTAGATAAGCACTACCTCCGTCAAAACATGAAACATTAAAAAAAAAATTGAAAAATTAATTTTTTTTTAAGAAAAAAAGGATCCCTAGTTGATAGAAAGATGTCGATGACAACAATCCATGGAGGAAAGCACACACAAAGATGACACTTTTGCTACACGATCCAGGGTCAGTTAAGATAGAAAAGACTACAATACATATGTCAGTTGAATGATGATAGAGAAATATACAAGACATGCGGAGCTGAATAATGAAACTATACAGATTGCAGAGCATAGGAATAATATGGGACAGGAACATTTCCCTAAAAATGCTATAAACTTGAGGCAATGCGAGAAGCTAACAAACTAAGAGTTTATCAGACAAAAGAGAGATGGTAATAGTTTTTTCAGTAATGAAAAAGAGAGATAAATAAGTGAACACTCCCTAAAGCATGCTTTGCTACCGACACATGAGTAAAGGTGAAAAACAAGAAAAAGACCTGAGATAGCTGTGAAGCAGTTCGATCACTCAAGAAGTCGCCACGTAAGATGTTTGCCCAATTCCCTTCACCGCATTTCTTCACTGCAGCCATCAACTCAAGATCCTCTGCCTCGGACCAAGGTTTTCTTTTCCTTCGAGATGCATTATTGCCATACGTTGATCCATTTGTGGTCAATCCTTCGGCAGATGGTGAGGTAAGGACCGGCTGTCGCTGAACAGAAATAGGCACTGTGATGCTCGCACCTCTTATAGAGCAAGCAGGGTCTGCATCTTCGAACTGAACCCCAGCCATGTAACTTCTCGGTAGGTTAATAGTTAATGGAGCCTCTATTGTGCTACTGCTTGGAAGGCTCAAGTGACTTGAAGAACCAGAAGCGATAAATACCTGAAAGAAGTAATTATCCACACATTAAGTCGATCTCACAGACTTAAAACTAAAAACTACCAAGCCAAATGACATAACAAGCCATTAAAAACAGATGTTAATCTACACAGCAAGACTAAATAGATTAAATGGTCAACATGACAACAACCTTAACCAAAAACTATACCGACGAAATTGATGACGATGTTAGAATTATAAATTTTACATTGTTGCCAATTAAAAACTTCATTGTAATCGAGTTTATTCTACTCCCCACGATCAAGGTTTCACCCATTTCAATGCATTTGAGATTGTGAATAGCCTCTTAAAAGCATTGCTATGCCATAGCTCTTCCAAATTTTCGACTTTTCTGTCCTCAAGACAGTTAAAGCCTCACTTGATGACAACTGAAAAAGATAATTGGCATTCGAGAGCGACTGTGTGGTATGTGCAAAAGAAATTATTGGTAAAGGATTTTTCAACCAAGCATGCTAAGGTCCAACATATGAGGAGAATAATGAAAACGATGATTGAGAATGGAAGACCGTTTGTGGATTTAATCTACTTACCTTCGCGCACGCCGCAGCCTCCGTCGAAGTTTCGCAGCTGAACGATGGAAACGGCTCCAATTCGCACTCCAAGTCACTGTCATCTTCCTGTTAGCAATTGTCAAATTGCAGGAATTAATAAAAGTGTAGAAACATAGACAAATCAAACGGAAAAACTAGAAAATTAACTTCCACTGACCAAAGGTGCTGTCTCGTCTTCCAAATTATCAAGCAACGCATGACGATAAGCCAAATGCCGCCATAGCATCTGATATTCCCGAGGATTAGAAATTCCGGTCGAAGTGTTTTTAACTATCTCGTTCCAATCAATCTTCGGCTTCGCTTCCGAAACTTGTGACACTTCTTGTAACAACGTCAGCACCGTCGTCGGAGAGTACCTGTTCAACACACGAAATCTCAAATAAACAAACCACTCGATACACAAAGATTCACCGCATATAATCTCGTGAACAGGTACGTGCATGATTATTTGGGAAAATAATTAATTCCTCAGACAATCAAAGAGATCCACTGCTTCTTTCATCTCAGAACAAGCGAAATTGAACCACTTACCTCGGAAGGAAAGTGGAAATGTCTTTCTCGCTGACAGATCGTTTCTTAAGCTTCATTTTCTGGTTGATGCGATGAGCATACAAATGGCCAATAACAACTGAAGATTACTTCTCGTTCTCTCTGATAATCGGCCAAAACCCTAGCAAAGGATTCAGTCGAAGAGGGAAAAATCTCCGACGAGAGAGAATTGTGAACACTCAGATGAGAACAAAGAGGGAACAGAGGACGACTACGAGTACGGAGAGAGAGAGAGAGAGAGAGAGAGAGAGCGAGAGACTGTGGCCAATAGTTGTGGAGCGTGGTTTTCACGCGCGAAATGCCGCGTCGGGTCGCGGCGCCGCCGGTCGATAAAAGCGGTATCGAGTACAAATATAGTCCATCGAACAGAAATCGCGGCAATGCTTGTGCCATTCCAATTTCCAATTTATTAAATTTTATTAGTTTTTTTAGAAACAATTCAATGACATTTTTTATATTTTCCTTTCAATTCCATATTTTCTTTAAATGAAAAAAAAAAAAACAATAATTTTGGTCTCTTATTTTCATTATTTATTTATTTATCTATTTATAATATATAAACGGGAGTTAGCTTTCCGCTAAACTAAAAATTAATTGTTGAGCTCTTTGTTTACTTTATCGAGCTTATTTATTCAATTTATTGCATGTCTCTTACCCTTTACTTTCTTTGACCTTTATTCGGAGCTCTAAGAATCCCGAGCTGAAATCAGTAGTAGCTCAAATGGACCATTCTACTATTGTACGAGTATTGTCCTTCTTGACCTTCTTCTACTTTTAAAGACAACATGGTCGTTGAAGCAATGTTTGTCTATAGTGACTAAAGAGTACGGGAAGTCAAAGTGTTGACCAGAAGAAAAGTTGTTTGTGAAAAGAAGTGAATGGGTGACAAAGGAATAACGTAGCTTTCATTATTATTAGGAAACGCATTCCCGTTTATCGATTTAAGGTTACCTTGTCGCTTTAATAATGAATGATATGGAGTCCCTCAATATATATGGGACGCTTGACTAATAGTTTCCAAAGGGGTTTGAACCATCTATTTCTGCCTTCACTCTTCCCGAGTTTCTCTCGTACCTCTAGTAAACAAACTTCGAGCTGCTGAACCGGGCATAGAACAAGGGTATATTGTTTTTCTGCTTGTTTTGAAAGCTTGAAACGACAGTCAAGAATTTCTGTACTTTTTTTTTATTTCTAATTTTTTGCTTTTCCCGGATGAAATGTTTGTTGCTATCTGTTACAATAACGAATCATTGGTTTTCATTTCTTCTGGAACTATTTCTTTATTTTCCGATCGCCTGGAAGGGACAAAAGAAACATCTTGTTCTTTCTTATTGCAATGTCAACTTGAGCATGACACATAACATTTTGACTACGTGATTAAATGTTTAAATATATGCTCTCATTTGTTACAATAATAAGCTAAGACGCATTAATAATGTTAGGAATCATTACTCTTCACAATGGTATGATATTGTCCACTTTAAGTATAAGCTCTCATGGCTTTACTTTGGGCTTCCCCAAAAGGCCTCATACAATGGAGATAATATTCCTCACTTGTAAACTCATGATCTTCCACTAAATTAACCTGTGACTCACTCCCAATAATGCTCAACAATCCTCCCCTCGAATAAAGTACATTTGGAGCTCTCGAATAGCCTCCTTTTAATCGAAGCTCGACTCCTTTCTCTAGAGCCCTCGAACAAAGTACACCATTTGTTCGACACTTTAATCATTTTTTACTGCACTTTCGAGACTCACAATTCTTTATTCGATATTTGAGGATTCTATCAACATGACTAAGTTTAGGGCATGACTTTGATACTAAATTGTTGAGCACAACTCTCTGTGGGAAACACTCGCACTCTTTATTAAGACCAATCGAGAAGAGAATACAAGACACTCGGTAGAATACTACTACTTTTTATTGTTTGGATGAAAACTCGATAGGCTGGAGGAGTATTTATACTAGACCTCCCATCTCTATACAATCAGTGGGCTTGACTCTATTGGACTAGTGATGATATTTTAACCCATAATTTAATGATTTATTAACTTTATACAAATACATTTAATAAAAGTGACAATTTGGTATAAACATGTTTTTTAATTATTTTAAATTAATTTAATATTTAATTTTATGTGGTTTTAATAATTTCAAATAGGTATTAACGCAATTTACAAACAGGAGGGGTAAAGAAGTAATTTGTGAATTTGCAGCACGCCATTTAAATGAACGCAACAACCGAATTTATGATATTTACTCGTTATTTCTTGCTTCTTTCGTAGGTGTAGAGGTGATGTGCAAGAACTAGAACCCAAAAACGCCGCCCTCTGACGACGGTGGAACCTCCACAAAATTCACGCCTCAACTCCGATCAGATCCGATTCCGAGTGTATTCGGTGTTCTTCCACTGCCCGGAATTGATTGGAAGCAGAGTGAAAGAAATTACAGGCAGTTCAGAGGTCTATAAAGATGGTGGCCGACATACTTCTTCAAATTGCTCTCATCCTCGTAATGGTCGTCATGTTCTTGGCGATGCATAATATTCCACAGAGATTCTTTGCGAAGCTCCGGTTTCGTTTTCGTTCCGATGTCGAATCCAAACGACACTTCGTGAGAGGCGCTCAGCTTCTCGCTCGAGCAAGATCTGCTCCGTCGCGCTCATCGGCGACGTCGTTGGCTGAACAAGTGGTAGCGGAAGCCGATAAGGCCATCGCTCTCGATCCTAAGGATGCCGCTGCTCACATCCTCAAGGCTTTGGCTCTCGATATTCAAGGATTCAAGACCTCTGCTCTTGAATCACTCGATACGGCTCTGTCGCCCCTCGCCGCTAAGTCGCTCAGCAACGAGGAGCGAGGCGACGCGTTGTACAAACGAGCTGAGTTGAAGATGTCCACGAATCGGCGAACCGTAGTTGACTCGGCTTTGGCTGACTTGACCGAGTCTGTGACGCTGAGTCAGAATGCGAATGCCTATTGTTGGTTGGGGAAATGCTATGAGATGAAGAAACTAAGAGGAGAAGCTAAGAAAGCATATGAAGAAGCGTTGAACATCGAGCCACGATTATCCAAAGCCCGGGAGGCATTGGAACGCCTATCATCATCGTGATGAAGCCGATGTCTTCCATGGTCTGTATGAGGTCAACGCTGGAAGAACATCTCTCAAGTTAATCAGGTTTATCACTTCCATTCTCGTGCATTCCTGTTACCACTGATTGATCTCCCTTATTTATCTAATGATTGAGACGCTGAATTGGCTTCTGAGATGAAATTCTAGCTGCAATGCATTTCCAAAATAGATCTCCCTTCTCTGAAACTGATAGTTTATAGTTCGGGTTATGAACAAGCCTTTGAATTGGATCTATATTTTCTGCGTTTCTTAGTTATAGGCGTTCTTCAATTCTCCGTTTCCTTGTCTTCGATTCAATGTCTGTTGATTTGCCTCAATTTTAGTTGTAGTTCTTGTAAATCTTGAGATTAGAACAAACCCAAAAAGGAAATTAAGAAATTTATAAGTTCTCAGACGGTCATCTAATTCTATCATCCGCATCATTACAGAATTCCCGGTTCATAAAATATTTTCCAAATCCTGTCTGAAAGAAACATTTCGGGTTCGAGTGGTTCGGACTGTTCTGAAAAGATTCATCATCATAGTCGTTTCCCTTTAGCAAAAGTGCCTCTAATAATTCCTACAATTCAAGCTTCTTGTTGGAAAGGCAATCCTCAGCTCCAGCAGAGGAGTCTCCAGACAGGTAACAAGGGGCTGTTTGCAATCATTTGGAACATATTTTGAAAATAGTTTTTTCTTTCCAAAATTAGTTTCAGTTCATATATAATTGATTAAGTGGTACATTTATTCATCTTACTTTAACATTTGTGTCAAATTAGTTTTTTTTTATACTTGGATACATAGATCTCTCATAAATTCACAAGTTTCTAAAATTAATATTTGATATAAGATTATGTTAAGCTTTTAATTTTGTGGAAGGTAAAAATGTTATTTTTATTTTCGATAATTCCATCATCGAAGGCGAGAAAGAGATGATAAATTTCACCTCAGACGCTCAAGCAACTAGTTTAGCCATGGCAATATCAATCAAAGCACGAATTCTTCTATGAGCTTATCTCACGACCCTCTGATCATACAACATTTTAGCGTTTGGGTAAACGACAAACGAATGCAATTGTTCTTGGATCCCAACTTCGCCACAAACATCATCATAGGTTGCACTGTTATGGGTCGGCCACGATGAGCTTTAGTTTAGCCCATTACAATTACCCTCGACTCTAACGACTCAAGCGTATCACTAGCAGATATTGTCTTGTATTTGTCTTCTTTCGGCTTTCCCTTCCGAACTTCTCTTCAAAAATTTTAAAAGGCTTAGGGAGATGTTTCCACACCTTTATAAAGAATCTTTCATTCTCTTTCCCAATCGATGTGGAATCTCACATTGACCTAGACACTATTGTTCACGATAACAAGTCCCTTCAAACGCCAATCTACATCTATACAAGTCCCTTCAAATGCCAATCTTCACCCATACAAGTCCCTTCAAGATGGTTAGCACCTTAGTTCCTTTATGGTGACACTTGCATGCTTTATCAAATCTAGTCGTCGACTTTACCAATCATGCTCGTACACGTCCCTATTCAAGATAATAGTTTTAAGTATGTGCTCATGCCTAAAGCTCAAGATGAAATTTGGGTATACACCTGCGCTCTAGACACTATTGTCTAAGTTTTCATTACCTCATTTGTCTCTCCAAACACCAACCTTCATTCATTTTTAGGTGCTTTCTTGCACTTTCCTTTTGTGTTACTAAATATAGTGCGACTTAAATACTAATTAGCTTTAATATCTCATCAAACGCTAAACAAAATGGGCCACAACATGCCTATTATACTCAAGGAAAGGTCGAGAGGGCAATATGTGAGCCACCTGATGAACTATAGATCAAAAGTTTGAATTCTCCTATAGTTTCAACTACATAAATTATACTTATTTCACGGAAGTTCGTCGTGACATGTCATATTCTGATTATAAATGTTTGTCCAAAAAACTAATCAATGGTTGGCACATAATTGTGAAAACAAATCAAAAAACTAATGAGCCTCTCAGCTATAAAAGGAAATACTTTCCTGCAATTTCATTTGTGCAGAAAGATGCCATTTGGCAATCCAAGTCATCAATGAACGAGTCCAACCCACGTGAACTCCGAGAAGGTAAATAGAAGCAAAGCTCTATACAATTTCCTGTTCCATCAACAAGTTGAACCGTATAATTTGCATCTGAATGAATGTGAAAGTACAGAAGTGAAAGTAAAACCTGAGGAGCTTCACGTGCATTGCTCAGGAGACACTGCCAAACCAAATCAGCGACACAGTCGGTCTGTCACAAAATGGCCTCTACACGCTTCGCTTGCTTCACCCAAAATATGTTATGTTCAAATCTACATAGAGATTAGCCCTACTACCCTACCCTGAGCTTTTAACGACATATCCAATGGCAGTATTCATGCTTGGGAACTGGTTTTTGGTTACAGAAGATCTCATCCATGAAGGTGTGGCTTAGTTGTCCCGCCAAGCTTGGTGGGTCGTCGATCAAAGCGTCGATAAAAGCACTAACAACTCTTCGGTCTTTCACTGATGCTTTCAAGCTGAACCAAGTTAGGAACTTGACTCGAAAATCTACGTCAATGTGGCCTTCATGCTCTAGCCATTTCACCATTCTAACAGAATAATCATAGTCGGACTCTTCAGTTCGCCTTGTGCAATTAAAACCGAGCATGATGCGCGTTTCGGTTAATTTACAAGGTGTTGAAGGACAAACTGATATCGATTTCATCGAAGTGATTGAGTTCTTTAGAGAGGGATATTTGTAAAGCCTCCTCTTGTCAAGTCCATCCAATGAGTGAAGATTAATCAGGTTGTTTTTCGAATCCACCTGAGAATGAAGTAGATTAGTGTTCTTAATTTCTCCATTTCTATGCTTCTCTAAAGCTGGACGCGGCGTCGATAATTTCGGCGTGACCCATTTGGCTTCCCAGACACCAAAAACTTGTGTGCTACTAAATAAAGAGACCTTGCAGTGGTACTCGGTTGAAGGGGAAAGATCAGTGATCTTAAAGTTTTTTTCTGGCTTCAATGCAATGAAAGATGGCTGGTCTGGATAATCCTCCATGTTAGCTTTACGGTACCAAAGCCTGCAGCCTAAGAAGTCCCTTAACACATGATCATCATATCGGAGCACGACCATCACCGAGGTAGGTGAAGAATCTTCAAATAGGATCTCGCAGTCTGTCAAAAACACTTCACCTTAATGAAATTACTCACATTAATCAAGTACCAAGTATGTCCAAGTAATCATGCAAATTAACATTGAAATTAAGCATCACATCCTAATCAAATTTGACTTCAATCAATTTTAAAGAACAAAGAACATCAATTCACACTTCAAATTTCTGAAAAAGGTGAGGTACTTACCCAATGATTCTCTCTTTTGCATACCATCCACGCAAGGGACACAACACATGGAATCAAAGGCCTCCACAGCAGAAGCACACAGCTTCTGGACCTCCGCACCACAGGATAGCCGGTTGACAATGCCTCTTGCCATCCTCAAGCAAACCTCATCTAAGGGTCCCACTTCATTTGTCATCATATTCATGGCCAACTCTACTGTCTTGTGCACTTCTTTGTATAGATTTGTCCCTACAAGAATCTTGTGACACAAGGATAGTCTTAGACATAATGCATCCACTCTTCTGGCCTCCTTTGCATTTACCAGTTGTCTTCTCCAACTTCTGAAATCAGCAACTTTCTAATCAGTTGATAAACTAACCCAAATGTAGATATAATTAGCTCACAAAGTGGCTAGCGAATCGACAAGAATAATTCGGTTTCTTTATATATCAGATTCAGTTTATATAGAGCCTGCATGTTGGACTTCTAACTTAAGAGAAAAAGAGAGCAAACTATGACATACCCCATCAATCCATTGATCTTTCCACATGAGACGCAGTAAAAACTTCCATCTAATTTTTCACAGAGACCATTCTTCACAATTCCAGTCCTTTCATGCTTCAGGGCACACTCCAAATGACATGACATTCCACAAGAATCGTTCTCATTAGAAGGGTCAGAGCCACAGGTCAGCCAAAGACTTGGATCCTTGTTATCATCGTAACAATGGCAAATGCAACATGAACATCTCTTGCAAAAAGCAAACTCTGGATTTAGAGGTGCTTTGCAAGCCACATTCCGACAAAGTTTGACTTCAACACTTTCCTCATCAGTCTCCATGGAAGTATTATTCGAATCCAAGAGTTGAACAGATGTTCGGTTCGTGTTTCGAGGCCTCTTGTGGCCAGTTTGAGCTTTGTCTAGTAAAGATGCATAAGTATTACCTCTGTCGGATTTCTGAGAGACCAGCTTCAAAAGGTACTCGATCATTTGAGCTTTTGAATATCCAGTGTAGTTCATTTCTTTCCCCATTTCAGCACAGATGATCTCCAGTAAATCACTTCGAGTAAGAGACCTAAGGATTTCAGGTGCGGATTTGGACTTCCGGGCAATCTCATGGATTATTTCCTTTTTCTTTTCCATACTAATCTTGCTGCCGCATTTTCCAGAGTCAAGACCATAACCTGAAACAAAAGCATGGCTCATGCGTTCACTGAGAATATACATTCGACCAAGCACACAGCAGCAGAAGTGAAGAACAAAATCAGGCAAACAAAAATAACAAATTACATCCACCAAAATAATCGTGCAATGCAATGGCCTACGATAAAGATGATCCAAAAGAAGAAACTCCACTACAAAAACAATGTCGATAAACAGCCACATTGAGCATGGAGGTACTGTTTGGGAGGAAGCAAAAAAAAAAAAAAAAAAAAAAAAAATCCAAAAGCCAGACAACGTGAATGACATCGTCCAAGAACGTGCAAAGACATTGATACAGCAGAGCGCTTAAATGCAAAGTCGAACATCCATCAACCTCCTTATGAAGAAAAAAACCAAAAAACAAAACTGTAAACTGAGAACTTACCCGCAAACGCTGGATCTAAACCGGAAAACCTCTCCTCTGGTTCGCTCATTGTACAGAACAATACGAAGAAACACAAAATTAGAAAAGGAAACACAAAAATTGCGTATAGTTTGCACGATTAACAGGTCTCCAATGGGGAAGAACACAAAATGAATACAAGATAAAGTTCTTCTAAGCACAACGAACGGAGACGGAAATTACAGAGAGAGAGAGATAGTGGAAAACTGAAAGCGAGAGAGAGAGAGGGTGAAAAAGGAAAGGAGAGAGAGAATCATGGTGGAAAATAAAATAAAATAAAATAAATAAATGAGTGAAGTTTATGAACTGACAAATATGAATTGCCACTAATGTAAAAATGAAATGTCCGAAATAACCCTTTTTCTAATATCTTCCTAATTCATCGTTAACCGATATTGTCTTGTTTGGACTTTTCCTCTAGAGATTCTCCTTAAGGTTTTTAGAACGCGTCTGGTAGGGAGAAGTTTCCACGCCCTTACAAATAATGCTCATTTTCTCTTTAACCCATGTGGGTTCTCACACTCCAGGTGGTTGACGCTCTCGACTCTTCGATGCAAGCCTTCACCTTTCAACACGGTGTCCCCGATATCAAGAGAAAGGAGCCAAGTTGCTTTGTCGACCGAAAGAAGAAAAGATCTGAAGTTGCTTTTCTGAGGAGAAGAAACGAACCTCTATTTTTTAAAAATAATTTATTAATTTTTATAAAAGGGTAAAAATGACAATTCCTCTTTCCATATAAATAGAAATATGAATGACATTCCATAAAACTTCAATACCTTAAGGAATAAAAGGAGAATGAAAAATTTTAAATTAATTTTGGCGCGTGAAAAACACGCGCTTGATGGTACGATTTGACGTGGTCGAGAATTTCGGCTTCGGTTTCCTTTTTGTTTTATTTATTTATTTTGTTTCAGGCGGGGAACAATCTGAATCTGATCACAAAGCCTTTTGGCTGGGCCGCGAAGGAGACGAACTTTTTTTCTCAGGGAGTGAATGCTATGGTGCGGTAATCCACATGGTTGGTTTCATGTGGGCCAGCGAATCAACGCGCTACATTTAAGATCGGACAGTGGAAAATGCGTGGGTGGGAGTGGGCCCCACTTGTAGGTAACAAATTGCAACTTTCCATGCAAATATATTCAGGGTCCATATATGAGCATTTAGGTCGTTTCTTAGGTGGATGCAGTTACCCAGCAGCCATTCAATGGCTCCTATATGACTTTTTTTATTTATTATTTATTTGATTTTGAAATAACAATTTCCAAGTCATTAAACGTGTAGATTTTAATATATATTATATATATATATATATTTAAATCAATAAGTAAAAAATAAAGTTCATTTAAATTTTGAATTAATTGTGTTCTTATTTTTAAAAAAAAATTGGATTTAGCTCGGACTTTTGAGGTTGACCTTCAACCTTTCGGTATGATTTCCATGAGGGTTGGCTTGAATCCATGTTAGGCGTTGACTCTAAGGTGACGGTGCATTGTCTCTGTGTCGGTAATTGTGAGATCCCATATCGATTTGATACGGAAACAAAATATTTCTTTATAAAGGTGTGAGAACCTCTCCCTAGTGGGCACGTTTTAAAATATTGAGGGAAGCCTAGAAGGAAAAGTCGAAATAAGACAATATCTGCTAATGATGAGCTTGGACTGTTATAAATGGTATTAAAGCCAGAGACGAGGCGATGTGCTAGGAAGGACGTTGGGCCCTGAATGAGGTGAATTGTGAGATCCCACGTTTGTTGGGGGACATTCTTTATAAGGGTGTTTAAACCTCTCTCTAGTAAACACATTTTAAAAATATTGAGGATAAGCTTGGAAGGGAAACCCCAAAAGAAGATAATATCTGTTAGCGATGAGCTTTGACTTTTATAAATTGTATTAGAGTCAGACATGAGGTTGTGTGCTATCAAGGACGTTGGACCCTGAAGGGGGTGAATTGTGAGATCCCACATCAGTTGGGGACATTCTTTTATAAAGGTGTTTAAATCTTTTCTTAGTGGACGTATTTATCTCGAGAGGAAGCTTGGAAGTGAAAACCCAAAAGGAGATAATATCTGCTAGCGATGTGCTTTGATTACTACAAATAGTATTAGAGTCAAACATGAGGCGGTTTGCCAGCAACGACGCTGGGCCCTAAAGGAGGGTGGATTGTGAGATCTCACATCGGTTGAGGAGAAAAACGAAACATTGTTTATAAGGGTGTGGAAACCTCTCCCTAGTAGCTTTGAGGGGAAGTTTTGAAGGGAAAGTCTAGAGAGAACAATATCTACTAGGGGTAGGATTGAACGGGTGTCTAGATACTACAATGTTTTCAGTAAATTAAAAAAAAAAAAATTATTATTGTTATTTTAATTAATATTTAATCCTTATTTTGACAAAAAAAAAAAAAAAAAAAAAAAAAAAAGAGGATAAAAAGAAAAAGGCGGGTATTTTATATATATAATTTAACCCTAATAAATTATAAGGTCGCTGATTTTCAACCCACCAATATTCGGGGCATATTTCGTAAATTCCGCCACCAATTAGGATCTCTTTATGTTCTTCACAGTTCACTGTCCTTTCGCCCTTCTCGCTTTCCTGTGGAGTCACCAAACGCAACCAACGCTCTACACTGTAACTACACACTTCGCGCGACATTTCCACATTCGATCCTCTCTTTTTCCTCCTTCTCTTCTGGTCGGCCTCGATTCCTCTGTGTTCTATCAATTCTCTTTCAGACCGTTCCTTTTTTTTTTTTTCTCAATTTCTGCAATGTGCTTCAAACACCCTTGATTTTGTTTCTGCCAGAGTTAATGTACGGACGTCCTCAACCCTTGACCGTAGGCGACCAGATCGCCTCCGTCCCTGACTGTGGCGACGGCGGCGAGCCCTTGGATAATCGCCTTGTTCGATATGGAGCTCACGCTCTTGAAGACGGCGCTGGAGTAGGCGGTATGATTGAGGATCTTAACCCTGATGCCGTTTATGCTTCCGCCGGTGATGGTTCAGACATGGCTATTCAACGCAGCGATGGTTCAAGCCAGCTCACACTTTCATTCCGTGGTCAAGTGTATCTTTTCGATGCGGTTTCTCCTGAGAAGGTACCGTGTTAATGAGATTTAGGGTTTTAGTTATCGACATTTTTCTTCTGGATATTCTGAAGTTTTTGTAATGGAGTCGATATTTCTTGAACTTGGAGTACATTGAGTTCGATACTTTTTGATTCCGTTTTTTCTTCAACTTCTATGGCGGCTACAAGGGGTGGGAGAATCGAGCCGGAGGTTGGTTAATTTTAAGATTTTAACATGTCGTATCCTTTGTAGGTTCAAGCAGTGTTATTATTGTTGGGTGGTAGCGAACTATCTTCTGGTCAGCAAAGCGTGGATTTGGTAACTCAGAGTCAGAGGGTACTGCTGGAAACTTGCATCCCATTCCTTTAGGAGAAATTTTGTTTTTCGTTTTGATTTTGTTTCCTTTCACATTTTCTAGAATGCTGTGGACTTCCCCGGACGTAGTAGTCAACCGCAGAGGGCAGCATCGTTAAATCGGTTTAGGCAGAAAAGGAAGGAGCGATGTTTTGACAAAAAAGTCCGATATGGTGTCCGTCAGGAGGTTGCTTTCAGGTTTGGCGATGAACATGTTAAGTTACTGGCTGTATTATGTTTTCCCCGTTGCATATTCTTTGATTTCGATTTTCTTCGTTCTCCTTGTGGAAACCTCTCCCCTAGCATATGCAATTTAAAAACTTTGAGGGGAAGCCAGAAAAATTATGCTAGTGGTGAGTTTGGGCCGATACAAATGGTATCAAAGCTAAACACCGGATGATGTGCTAGCAAGGAGGCTGAACTTTGAAGGTGGGTGGACACGAGGCGGTGTGCTAGCAAGGACGCTGGCCCCAAAGGGGGGTGGATTGTAAGATCCCACATCGGTTGGAGAGGAGAATGAAGCATTCTTTATAACGGTGTGGAAACCTATCCCTAGACGCGTTTTAAAAACCTTGAGGGGAAGCCCTATAAGGAAAGCCCAAAGAGGACAATATCTGTTAGCTGTGGGCTTAGGCCGTTAGATAACCCTTACGTTTATTTTACAGCAACTTCATGCATTAGAAGTTTTTTAGTTCGTGCATGTTGTGTGTTCTCTAAGCTTTTGCTTTCTAAAGAACTTTGGGTTTTTGATCTCTTACTTAAGTTGTCCAAACAATTGCAGGATGCAACGCAACAAAGGACAGTTTACTTCTTCCAAGAAGCCTGATGGTTCATACAGCCATGGTAGTGTTTCAGAGCAAGTTCAAGAAGAAAGTCCACTAGAAACTTTGTGAGTTTTCATGGTCTTATAAATTATAGCAATCTGAAACAATTGTTTCAGCACTAAGATGTTTTCTCTAGAATTCAACATTATAGCAATTGTATTTTCATCCTTGCAATTTTGTGCTTTCTCTAGATGCACAAATTGTGGCACAAGTTCAATGGCTACCCCAATGATGCGGCGTGGACCATCTGGTCCTAGATCACTTTGCAATGCCTGTGGACTTTTTTGGGCAAACAGGGTTAGTATGCTCCTGAAAATTTGAACATTTTGTACTAGTAATTATATTTTAAGGTAAGCTTTATTTTCCCTAGATTGTCTGGCTGATGGATATGCCAGACCTTTGCAAGGGACTTATTGGCTTTTATGATGTAAGATGTGTCATCTTTATGCTATTTCATACATGTATGAAATTTTTTGTTATTGATATCTTGTTTGCTTGGATGTTTTGAGTTAAGATTTACAATTTTTATGGATCTCTGTATGGGGCACAATGATTCTAGCTGCACTTGGAACGAGTGGGAACAGAAAAAAAGTCATGACACACACAGTGTCTAGGTTAGTTTGGGTCTTTTTAGTCAGCCATTGGGTTTTAATAAGAACTGTTGACGTGATTAACAATTTTTACGGTAAACCACTCACACCAGCATGTGCATTTTCTTTCGTTAGTCTAACTCGATCTTTCTGTGTCTCTACTACCTAGCTGACCACCTCATGTATCTCTTCCTTTGTCCCTTGTTATTTTCTTTTGCTGCTTCTTGATGCAGTGTAATCAGGAGTAGTTTGGTAATTTTCATCTGAGTTGATCATTTTATTTTTGTAGTCAGTTGGTTAGTTTATTTGAGTTATTGGGCTTTCACTTGTCTACAAGTAGAGACCATGGTATCAATACGGATTTAGTTTCATTAATAGGGATTTAGTTGAGATTTCTTTCAGATACTTCTCCTTTGATTCTTGGTTTTGGTTGCATCACCTCCCTTGATCGTTGTTTAGATTTTCTTGTTCACTAATTGTATTTCGCTCTCTATCCTTGTTTTTCCCTTTTTTCCGTCTTTGTTGCTTCATTTACAGTTCATCTTGTCCGTGCATTTTCTTTAGACGTTCCTCTTAAACTTGGTTAAGTTCTTGAAATTCGTTTCTTACCTGGTCCTACCATTCCCTTGATATCCCAAATCTTGTGGAAGGGATGCCCAACTCCACTTCATTAAGTGACTTTCATCCTCCAATCCTGCATTTTCCCTATGCTTTTTTTTTATTTCCTTGCAACTTTTTACATTCTTTGTGAACAAGTGTAAATTGTGGTTGGACGGTTACACAATTCTTTTTTACTGAGGTTTATTGTCCCATCCAGGCATCTTCTCAACTATGCACAAGAAATTTGTTCGTTGCCTCTTTAAAACTTTAAGGCTTACTGGTTAAAAAAGATAGAATGAAATTAATGGACAGACTGGAGGCATATTGTAATACATTAGTATGTTTCATACGACTGTACAACTTTCTCTTCTTCTGGCGCACATTGTTCTGGAGACAAGTTAGATGTATATACTGTGTTCACCAACACCGAATCCATCACCCATCAATCACCTAATCCGTCAACCATCAACCACCAAGGTAAAGACATGGGGGGAGTTTTGATTGAGGCTTTGGGAAGGTCTGTTTAATTGAGCCCGGGAAGCCAACATCTTGCCTGTTGGTCTTCCCATTCGCAAATATAAAGAAATTGTTGAGATATGCAGCTATAAGTCCAATCCAAGTTTCTTCCCTTGGCCCTTACACATTATTTCGTGTAGTGCCAACCTACTTTCTCATAGGTTATTATAGGCGCCCAAAATTTGTGTCTTTGATAAAGCACAATTGCCTGTTGTTGATCATGGAAGGAAGCCATTTCTTTTATATTTCGTCACCAACCTTTCGTCAATCAACCCTTCATTTGTCCTACTCACAAACCATTTCTTAGGATTAAACAAATATGTGTTTTATGGGTGCATCTTTCAACGATTGCCTTCTCAAAAAAATCTAACCCTTCGAGTACTTCTATCTTATGGTACTTCAGTCTTTTTTAAGAACTCTGGAGTGAACCCCAATTTCAGGCTATTTATGTATTGACCAACTATCTATAGGATTTAATGTCCTACCAGTTATCTTGACAACCAAATATAACAGGGTTAAGTGGTTGTATTGTGAGAATAGTCTAGGTGTGTGCATGTTGTCCTAGATACTCATATGTAAACAATAATAATAATGGTGTCCCTCCTTCAGTCAGAACTGTCAGCATTTCTGATTTTATACTGGATTACTAAGAGTTAGAACCTATTCAATCGAGTATATTTGGTTTGACACTGCAGTGGTTTCTTAACAACTGCTGCTGATTGATCTGGGTAGACACAAAACTTGGGTATGAAAAGTGCAGTGGTTTCTTAACTACTACTGCTCTTGTGCATGTAATATCGCAAGCAGACATGTGCGTATTTACTGTGTGTGACAACATGCTTACCTATGAATACATTTTATGATTATTGGTATTGCCTTATGACCTTACCAAAATACATTAATACATACGTGTACAAATTTATATACTTATCTTGAGGACATATCCTGATCAACATGAATATGTATGTCGTGTCAAATTGCTACTTCAATGGTGCAGTCAGTGATTGAAAATTGTTTTAATATCTGATTCTGGTTCCCTTTCACAGTTTGAGTTAAGCATCGTTATTACTTAGAATTCATTGTTCTCTTGAACGTTGCAGGGCACTTTAAGGGATCTCTCGAAGAGAAGTCAGGACCATCGGGTGACTCCGGCCGGGCAGGTATATGCCTGTCGTAGAGTTGTTTCTTCTTGTCTTTGTTTTAGTTTCTTGAGAACTCACTCTGTGTGAGACCGATCCCACATTGGTTGGAGAGGGAAACAAAACATTCCTTATAAGGGTGTGGAAACCTCCCCAGTAGACGCGTTTTAAAATCATGAAGCTGACGGCGATACGTAATGGGCCAAAGCGGACAATATCTGCTAGTGGTAGGTTGGGCTGTTACAAATAGTATCAGAGCCAGATAGATACAAGGTGCTGTGCCAGTGAGGACGTTGGGCCCCCAAGGGGGTGGATTGTAAGATCCTACATTGGTTAGAAAGGGGAACAAAACATTCGATATAAGGGTGTGGAAACCTCTCACTAGCAGACGCGTTATAAAACTGTGAGGCTGACGGCGATACGTAACGAGCCAAAACAGACAATATCTGCTAGCGGTGGGCTTGAACTGTCACACTCTTGGGTTTGTATACGTATTACTTCATATTCCAATTCAACTAATTTCCTTGATTTTAGTTTGAAAGTGATGCTGCTGCTGCTGCTGCTCCTGTCAAAGACTTGGACTGCAGACAGGGTACCCATGCACACAACGATCTCGTTTCTTTCTCAAATGGTGATAACTCCGCTTTGATGGCTGAGCATTAGAATTACGTTTGGTTACAGAAAAAAAGGCCATGATGATGCCTGTTTCTGGCTTTTCTTCATTCATTCCGGCCCTCGTTTTGGTAATTTACAGAAAACCAGGGCTGTAGAATGTACAGATATAGCAATGCTTTCTATTGAAATACGAGAAACAGATGGTCTCCTCATTATGTCACCTTGATACCTACACTTATGAACTACTACCAATTGCTCTTCCTTTTCTTTTTACCATCTTTTTTTCAATTATGTTTCCTTTAGAGTACTAATTTATTATTTACACAATTAATTTGTTTTAGGCTTCAATTTAAAATGTCATATATAGTTATAAATCTAGGTGTTTGTTTGGTTCTTTCTCCTTCGGTCTTGCAACTTCTCCCCTCTCCTTGTCCCATTGATTGATTGAGGGATAGGGACAAAGGTTAGTTGGCACCTCGCCGATCCACTTACTAACAAAGACAGAAGTCTTGAAAAAATTCTTGAATAGTCAGGCCCCGATCGAGATTGAATCATTTCCTATGATTCAAAAGAAAAGGACATAGTGAAAGTTGCTCAAATCTTTTTGTAGACAAGACAATTAGACTCATTGAAGCTTGGGAGCTTCCCTAGTCTTACTATGGTAAGACCAATCTCATCTTTGCCATATTTTACTGTCTATTGAGCTATGTTACTATGCATCCTCTGTAACCCGGTCTTACATCGACCATTATATGAAAATTTACATAAGGTGATTTTTTAGTCTCGATCAATCAACCTGTCGAAAACTTAGACGCATCAGATTTTGTTCCGTATCATCCTCAATAGTACTTAATCACTAATTTCCTTAAACCAATAAGTCAAAACATGTTGAGTTAGTCAACGTTAGTTTTTTTTCCCCTAAAATCTTATGGGTCACAGGAATTTTACGTAAATACTAATACTATAGTATTAGCCATAGTATATATGAGAACTTGGGAGCTAAGATTTAAGAATTTAGAATATTAATTATATTACGAATTTCTCTTGAAAGTGAAATGGGCAAAATCGAGTCAACGAGAACCAAACATAGTAAGGTCGTTATTTATCAAAAAGTGGGCCCCACTTGTATATCCTAAATAATTTCAGACATTATCCCACGACTTTAGTGGCTGCTACCAGCCGTTGGATCTAATGATGAAAGTACAGTCCTTCACCCGCTGACCCATCTAAACCGTTAACGCATGTGGGTCCCGTTTTACATCAGATTTTTTATTCAAATAAACGGCTGAAGATGAGGGCGCCAAGAACGTCGTATACATGCGTCGCAGGGTATAATACCCCAGTATTTATGTTATAAACTCGAAAAATCTCCGTCGCCGTCATTAATTTTTGTTATGATTATTTTTTTTAAAAAGAAAATAAAGGCTGAAAATTAAAAAGAAAATTACCCATTTTGAGTCTCTCCAAGGAAATACAAGGGCACATCCTGCAATTCCTTTAACCATTTCTGGTAGTTCTTTATTTTTTGTTTGAATTTTTCTATCCTCTTGGATTCTGAAGCTTATTCGAGCTCGAATTTTCGATTGATTCTGGGTTTTCGAAATTTCGCGGAATTGTTCATCTTTGCCTCATGAAGCTGGTTGATGGTTAGGGCTTCATTTCTGGTGCAGTTAGGGCTTTCGACAAATTCATGGCGGCTGCTAATCCTCAGCCTTTGCAAGCGCGTCCTTTCCAGGAACATGTCCAAGTTTCTACAGTGATGGGGGACGACGACGGTGAATATGAAGATGGTGGTGGTGGTGGTGGTGGTGGTGGCGGCGGCGGCGGCGGCGGTGACGTTATGGATGATGTCGAAGAGGCTCATATGACTTCAGTGAGCGTCGCGAACCTTGGGGGGTTGGTTATGGCGTCTAGAACTAGTGAACTTACGCTTTCTTTCGAGGGCGAGGTTTATGTGTTCCCTGCAGTTACTCCCGAAAAGGTATTCGTCTGTTATCAAAATAAGCATATGCTCCTATTCTCGTAGTTATGTTTAATTTGAACTAGCTGGAGTTGCTGAGACTTTCATGAACCTAAATGGGTGTCTTTTTGCTACTCTTAGTGCCTGAATTTTTTCAAAACAAGCTATGGTAGCCAAGAACAGAGCTTAGGACGTAATCATCTGGAGTTGGAATGGAATGGAATGGAATTTTTATTTTTTTGAAAGAAAAATGATAGTGAGTGAGAGAGAGAGAGAGAGTTTGGGTAGACATCCATTACTACTTTTGTTCAAATTTTCTGACTGATAGAATATTCGTACTTAATTCAAAGGGTATATCGTACAATCAATCGCAGATATCAGAATTATGTTTATCTGTCCTTTCCTGGTCATGTCAAGTTTTTTCTATCATTGGCTTACAATGCGATGAAGTAAAAGCTAAAGCTAGTAACCACGTTGGCGAGAAGTAAGTTCTATGAAAAAAAGAGAAAAAAAAGCAAAGAAGAATGGCAATGAAAGCAACTTTTGAAGGAACAGTTAGAACATACAATGGAAATGAAGGCGGAAACTTTTTCTTGTTTTGTCAAGCGATAATATGGAGCATGTGGTAAAATGATGGCGAATTGGCATCTTGTTGTTTGCTAGAAATTTTTGAAGTATAAATATTTTGACTGTATGGGGATAATAATCTATTATACTTTTGAAATGTGTTAACTTTGGATGAGTTACCTGGTTTTGATGTCATAGGTACAAGCCGTGCTCTTACTTCTTGGAGGGCGTGACGTACCAACCAGTGTACCCACAATGGAAGTACCATATGATCATATGAACAGGGTAATGCTAATCATGGAAATTTTACTTCATATTATGTGGTTATATTCATATATTAGATCTTGCCTACCATCTTCAGGGTATGGTTGACACCCCAAAGCGCTCCAACTTATCACGGAGAATAGCCTCGCTGGTTAGATTTCGTGAAAAACGGAAAGAGAGATGTTTTGACAAGAAAATTAGGTACACCGTTCGGAAAGAGGTTGCACAGAGGTAAGATGACTTGGGCTACTATGGCATGGAATCAAAATCTTAGTGAGAAATTTGTACTTTGCACATTAGCATTTGTAGTTGTTCCCATCCTCTTTTTCTTCATCGTTCGGTACAAGATGCTTATGGGATATAGTTTACAAAATTCTAGGTCTCAACTGAGGGATATAGCGTGTTAGATAATACACCATCTATATTTATTCTGGTGAATTTTTGCATCCAACATTTGTGATCCAGATTGGGGTGTGAACACGTCCCCTATTTGGTAGCATTGAAATGTCTATCTTGGACTTTGTTCTGCTGCTGTTAGAATAGAATCTCTCATTGGACTGAACTTGATGATTATAATGTAACTTTCCTATACAGAAATTTATGTACTCTAATTAAAACTAGGGTATGCGTGACAACCTTTTTTCTTTTCGAGAAACTAATGTTACTCTGATCTTTTGGGAAATAAAAGAAAATCTCACCACTTGGTGAAACAGTTTTAATAGCCATGCACATTTAATTATTATTATTATTTTTCGTCGTTGTTCTAGGATGCACCGTAAGAATGGCCAGTTTGCATCCTTAAAAGAAAGTTCAGGTGCTTCAAGTTGGGAGTCAGCACATAGTTGCCTCCAAGATGGTACTCGTTCAGAAACTGTGTGAGTTCATGTTTTAGTCTGTTATCACTGAGTATGAAATTGTTTTTCAACGATCTATTGTTTGGATGTATGTATATATATATACCTTCATTAATATTCCTTATTTCTAAAATATTTTTCAGTTTGCGGAAATGTCAACATTGTGGTGTTAGTGAGAACAATACACCTGCAATGCGTCGTGGCCCTGCTGGACCAAGAACTTTATGCAATGCATGTGGTTTGATGTGGGCCAACAAGGTTTATATTACACATTTCTAACTTAAATGTCCACTTACATCTGTGAATATATTTTCCTTTCTTTTCCTTTTATTATTATTTTTTAAAGGAGCATTTATGATAACAGAACAAAAATAGAGAAAACCGTGTGCCAAGAAATTTACAGATGTTTTTTTAACTAGTGCAGTAGAGATATTGCTGTAATAACTGAGAGGCTTCAATTGTTTTCAGCAAGAATCAATGGCAAAAAAATAGACTCTTCAAAAGAATTCAAAAGGTTGCCCAACAAGAGATCCCACGAGAATTCCTTGATCTTCTCATATATCTTCCTTCCCAAATCACCTCACATAGATGAAAATCAATGATAACATCACTCTTCTTTGAGATCTAGGAAAATATTTTCAGTTAAAGATCTGTTTCCATTTATCTTCCGAGGGGCAAGGAGATTTCCAGCTAGCATAGAAGGGGATAGCTGTGCTTGGAGTGCATCTGTTATGCAGATTCTGTCATGATTTAGGTTGCTAGTTGGGTCCCGATCTGATTTATAGTGGGGTATTACTGTTAAGAAACACTCTAAAGTCTTGGAAAGGGCCGTAGGGCCACTAAGAAAGGGGGAATTGCCCTTCAAAGATTTTCCTAAATTTGACATTACATCCATTTTCGACACCAAAGGAAACATGATCAGCATTAAAATTTTAAAGCTTAAGTTTTTTACTTTGCTCCGTTGAACAAAATGAAAAACCCCTTCTTGAGGAGCAGCCTCTCGAAAGAAGTTGCTCGTTGTTATTTCCAAGCAATATTCCTATCTGAAGACTGAAGAGAAGGTAGTTTTATAAAAATCATGAAGGTGGCAGGGTTATATCCAAGAATACTTTATGGATTTAAAATCTTTATATATTCTATTTCTTCATGCAGTCTTTATTGGCCCTTATCTTCTGCAACATTTTCTTTAGCATTATTCATTTTTTTTACCGGCTTATTTGTTGTACAGGGCACGTTGAGAGATCTTAGCAAGGGAGGGAGAAATGTGTCTGTGGATCACACGGAACCTGTATGTGATATAAAAGAAATCACTGTTTTTTATTACTTTTTGAAAATTACTTTGTTAGTTTTCAAAACTTTAGCTTGGTTTTTGAAAACATATGTAAAAAGTAGATAACATAACAAAGAAACCTATAAACCTATAGGTGGTAGTAGTATTTATGAGCTTAATTTTCAAAACCAAAAACCAAATCAAAAGGGTTATGAAATGGGGTTTTGGTGATTGAAATCTTACATTTTATCACTAGTTTGTCTTTGATTCATAGAGAGCTTGGATGCTGTTATTCCATTGATTTAGTTTGTCTTCAATTGATTTGCAGGAAACCCCAATGGATGTCAAACCCACAATCATGGAGGGAGAATTTTCGGGCATCCCGGATGAACATGTACTACTCCTCTATTTTTCTCTCATTACAAATACTCCTTCCATTTGGCTAGCTTGTGTTATCTGCAAGCCAATGCACATACAATATGCATGCAGGGAACTCCCGAGGATCCTGGTAAAACTATGACTGAGGGCTCGAGTAATCCTTCCGTCGACCTAGATGAGGAGGAAGTATGCCCATATCTCAATTGATTTTAAGCCTCCGGCTTTTATATGACTTTTTTTTACCTGCATTTGAAAGTTTCTGTTGGATCTTTATCTACCCCTGTTTTCTCTTGCCTTGGAGTAGTTAACTCTGCCCATTCACCCTAAATTATCAAACTCCCATTATGAAAATCAGCACGTCCACCCAGTTACTCGTGTTGACACTGTACTCTTTATTGATAAAGGTGCTTGTCAGATGTATTTCTCTTCACATGAAAAAGCTTATCCTTGATTTGTAGTTAGTTATATTATTCACCCTATTGTGTACTTTCATAAGCCATTTTTCGTTCCGTTTGCTCTTGAATTGAACACTCGATCAATAAAAGCAAGGATGCTTGATTGATGGAGAAACTTGTTAACCTGCTGATGTTCTATGCACCATTCTGCGCATTTGCTGTTTTTGAAGCTTGGCAGTATCAGTGGTTACCCTCAAAATTTTGTTTTTGTAATGTTTTTGAAGACTTTGGAGATGAAAACAAAATAAAACCTTGAGCACTTAGCTTCATACTTGACAAGAAAAGTGTGCAACTCCGAAGTAACTTGATGTTCCTTGTGGTGCAGGACATAAATGAAACCACTGGTGGCCAAACAAATTCGTTGCCCATGCAAATTGTCAATGATTCAACAAACGATGATGAGCAGGTATTGCTTATTTTTATTTTAAAGGATAAATACAATGAATTATCTTTCATTTTAATTCCTTGCAAGGCTAGCGCTTTGGATGTCTCATCCAGGTTGCTTTGATATCTGGAATTGAACATATTTTGTCATGCTGTATAAATTCTCTACATCACATTAAACCATTCATCATATGTTAGGAAAACAACATATGGGTTATGTCAAAATAATAGCCTGAAAAGAAGTTTAATTATGAGCTACTGCATTTTATATTCTAAACCAATTTCATGTGATGGAGCGAGAGATAATTTGTTGTATGTAATGGATAAATACAACAAATTATCTTTCATTTTATTTTGTCATGCTGTATAAATTAACATTTTTTGGTTTGATGCAAAGTAATCCTTGTCCTAATAGTCTGATACTAAACCTATCTTAAACACCATTGTTGCCCCACTTGCCTTTCATTTCTTAGGACAATGTTACTTGAGGCCTTTAACAGAGGTGAAGTAATCAAATAAATATGCTCCAAGGCGCTCAGCTGACCTTTTATGTTTAGATGCTAAAATTCTTGCAAGCCCTGAATTGAAACTTAGTTATAAGTTGTTGGTACTATTATTTGTTGTGCTCCAATGATTCCTCAAGGAGATTACTTGTATGAACCATCTGATGGCCGCCAAGCCAATTGTCAACATCATCTTGTTTTAGATTTGGTGTTGATAGATTGTAAATTCAGTTAAGTGATGTGAATTTGCTGCATTTAATATTTTTTGGGTCGATATTCAATTACTTATACTAGTTTTTATCTTCAGGAACCTCTTATTGAACTTCCTAATCCTTCGGATACCGATATAGACATCCCCACTAACTTTGATTAGAAGGTAAATCGTTTGCTTAGGCAACGGGTCAAGGAGATTTCAAATAATACGTTGGCTGTTAATAATTTCTTGTGCCGTCATAAATCCTAGATGTTAAAAGTTAGTATCAACAATGGAGTGGCAGTTAGGACTTGTATAATTACAAAAACGTCCATGACATAAGGTTCAAGTGTGCAGTGGTCATCTTTCGACCCCAGGAGGTTGCACGCTGCTTTCAGCTAACGTTAGATTGTCCGACGATGTTGATATTTCTGCCAGAAACTGTTTGTGTTCACTGTACAAGTCGAGTTGTTAGAGGATACACTTGAGTTCTTCCATCAGTGTATGATCTGAGTGATTCATTTGGTAGGGTGGTTACTCTTGATTCAATTTCATTGGAAGTCTTCTTCTTCCATAATTTATCGTCATAATGATGAAGGGATCAAATCCTTGTTGTGTTATCTTAAGATAGACCTTTGTTTTGCTTCTAGTTGACAATGTTATTATATACAATGACTTATTAAGCAATTGGTAATAGAATAAACTTGCACATTACTAGCCCTGTTGTTCCAGTTGATGGACCTCCCCCTTCGGGGACCTATTTTGTGTAAGTATATGATGGATGTGCAAAATTGGGAAGATTGTAGTGTTCTTCTTGGTTATGTACAGAACAAAATTGAAAGGAGACTGATTTGAGATGTTTTGCCATTGGTTCACATTACATTTTATTTATGAAAAGAATCATAGACAGTTTCTTGATTGCAAACAAAGCCGAACACAATTGCAAGATGAAGAAGATAAAGTGGCATTAATCAGAGCAATCCAGACGTGATCTCTTGAACGCCATTGAAGAAAGGAATTACTGATCTCTGTGTAAAAGGTGCCAGCGGTTAATCCTGCTGTGGAACAGGCTATTAGGCTATTATTGCAAAAATTAAGAATTTCATCTTTGGACCAAAAGCATATAAAAAAGTATTTTTTGTAATTAACACATGCTTTGTTAAACCCCCCATAAGAACCATATTTTGACTTTTATCCGGAGAATATCCAACCACCAATTCGTTGAGTGAATAATGGACCTAGATCCTAAAAACAACCAAGTTTTCCAAGTTTTTGAATAAACATGAGTAATTCTATGGTGGAAGGGCGATTGATTCATCAACGTAATCCAAATAAACGAAGGGCACGAAGTGATGAAGAGGTTTGATGCCTCCATAGCAAATAATTGGTCGAATCAAGACGAATCGAAACCAAATTATCGCCCATGGTGGATTGGCCTAGAAGAAAGAAAGATTCATATAACAATCCAAAGAGATAAATGGAATTGATAATCTCTCTAAACTGATTTCATCTAATACTTTTTTTTTTTTTAATCTCTATCTAGGAGAATTTATTTCAAAGAGGGCATTCCATTTATATAAAAAAAACAGAAAAAAAAAAAAGAAAAAAAAGATCATATATGCATCTTCGTTTCTTGTTCTTAGTCACATTACCATTCTTTTTACAAAGGATTTGGAGAAAAGAATATTATTTAATCGTAGTGTAAATAAAGAAATAATTTTACTCAATAATGAAAGTAACTGCCACTTGAGAACTTAGGAAACAAACATTATTATTATTATTATATACCATAAATAATATATGAAGGGACAAAATTGGACTTCCAGTTGCTCAAAAATTTATGAGCAAACTGAAACCTATATATATATATATATATAGGTAGATAAACTAGAAAAATGGGGCGGCTTTATTCTCCATAGGCCATCCTCCATTGTAGATATCTGGGCTATTATTTGTGTTCTCCATGAAAGGAGGATTCAAGCTTCTCTTTCATTTGTTGCTCCAGCTGCCATAAGCTCCTCTTTCATTTGCTCAAGCTGCAGCTGTTCCTGTTCAGTAAAATCTCCAAATGATGAGCCGCTAGAAGAATCGCTTTCATCATATACGATGGCTTCCCTTGGGGACAAGGGCAGGGACTCGTCCCTCTGCTGAGGAGATGAATCTGTGACATTGCATTTCTCGGTGTCAGAGACAGAATAAAGATACCAAAGAAAGAGAGTTGAGAAGTGGGGGAGATACCCTTCTGTCTGGCTTGGAACTTCTTAGTATGGCGCCTAATAAGCTTCTTTGCTTTAGTTATAGTGAGCTGCCGAGCAAAAGGCGAAAACTCAGCTTCAGTGTCACTCCAGTCACCTGGGAAATCACCATCAGCTTCTCCCCTCATTGTGCGCAATACGAATGCTTTGGCCTTGCGACGCTGATTGTTGAAAAGACCCCTGATTGATGTAACAAATCCGTCACCTGCCCCATCGGCTGGCCGCTTAAGCCAGGTTACTGGATTTTGGTCCGACTTTAGTACTAGAGCCCCTTCGTTGTCGCTCAAATTGAAGTCGGTGTCAGGAACCAGCAGATTGGGGTGTTCCTTTTGAGTATGTGCTTTGTCTTTGAATTTCTTACCCTGCATGAGTGGAGGTGTTAGATTGTAAATAACTGACCGAAGTAATCTAGAATATAATAAATTTAAAGGTGGTGATGAGAAATTCACCTGCATTCCTGTAACAGACTTTAGAACTCCCCAGATGATATGCTTTTTAACTCGAGAGAACAGCCGACGCCAAGTGCCAGTGAACTCAACACGATGAAATGTATCCATCAGCAGCTTTAGATCATTGACCACAAATCTTGATCCTTCGTAGGTAACCAGCAACTCAACCTGTTTCAATAGTTCGTTGAGTGATTTGTTTCAATAACTAATTCAACGACAAATTTATAGACTGAGCTAACTAACCTGGCTAATCTTGATATTGTGGAACTCCATCAACTTTCGAGGTCTGGCTCTCTTCTCATCCTGAGGCTTAATCACCTTTTTCTCTTCGGATGAGCGACCAGCTGTTTTGGGAGCTTTGGGATCTTTCAATTTATTAGCTGATTCATCTGGCTGCTCACCAGAGCCCAATGGTCCACTTTTGGTGATGCTCTGCAAGACAAGTTCAGTAGCAACAGACTCGGCCACAGTCTCTTCCCAAGACCTATCAAAAGAAGATGTTCTTCTTAACTCGGAGCCTGAACTGCTGCCAGCAGTAGACTTGGGGTTTTGTGACTTTGATGCCTGCATGAAAGTATCGGACACTTGATGAAAAAAGGCGCATGATACAAAGAAGGAATACAACTACAATCAATACCAGCGATCTCAACAGAAGAAACCAATTATCATAAGATAATTAATTATTATCAGAAAAGAAAACTGGCTCCATGAGCCACAAGTGAGCTTAATAAACTCACTTGAGAGGATTCGGCGCTGGCAGATGCTTGACCACCGAGGGAGAAACCTAATTTGGAGAACATCTCTAACTCTTTTGATGTGGACACTTCACCTTTCTTTACGCGCCTTGAGCCTGCAGCCGTAGAAATTTTCCAAGCTTCCTGCAGCAAAAATTGAGCCACTCATGATCTAAAACTAAAGTAGAAGGCTGCCTTTCGCCTAGGAGTTGGATCCCAAAAGAAACAAGGCCTTCAAACTCACCTGCCGTCTCTGTGAATCTTGATCTTCTTCTGAAAAAAGGTACCCCCACATCATCCGATACATTGCCTCAGTCAAGTGAATTTTGAGGGGATAAATGTCTACCTGTAAGAGTAAAGAATAACAGAAAACAATCATGTACTGTGGATTAGATCACAAAATTATAATGATGAAGATAATTCTGCTTAATTGACATTTTTTGGGAAACAGAAATTACTATGATATTATTTTCAAATGTTGAAGTGGTTCATACGACAAATGCACCGGAAGAATTCATGATACAACAAACCATTCAAAGTAAAAGAGAGAAAAAAAAAAAAAAAGAGAATCAGTTGCTGCAACCCATCCACACCTCCTATGCAACCATAGTTAACTATATGATCATCCACAAAGCTAATGGAACATACAAGATAAGGTGAATGGAACAAGCTCAAAGGGTCCTTTTAGCTACCACCGCAAAACATCCAAATTGACGATGTCATTGAATCAAACATTCTCATACTATGCATCCTATAAAAGAAATGCTCACTATAATAAATTTGTACGAAGTATACTTAAACATTTGGAGAAAACAAAAGCACTTATATTACCTGCAACATCTCAAGAAGTGAATTTCCATCCCTCGGAGCTCCCTGCTTTGCATGCACTCGAACCATGACTAATCTGCAGCCATTAAAGTAAGTGCTGTAAATTTCTGAAGAACCACATGAAGCAATTAGTACCTAAATTAATTACACAAGGAAAACCAGGAACTTCATTTTGAAGGGGCATTCGAGTATCCAATAAATAACAGAATTGCCAATCCCACTCTTGCATTTAGACTTTCTTGAAGTAAGTGCATCAGCCTTAAGGTCAACCAGAGAGATTCAGCAACCCATGAAGGCGTGAATAATAACAATCCAATAGTGAACTTCAGAATCATCCATGCGAATAATAATCCATGTGGGGTTGAAAATAATAATCTCGAATCATCCAAAAGCAAGGATTATAGGAGAACTTCAGAAGGAAATTAGCATGTTATCCAGTGAAAACCAAATACTAAGGGGATAGGGATGTAGGAGAAACAGATAAAAAAGAGATGAAAAAGAACGTAATACTTTCACCAAGAGGCAGGAGAAACAGATAAAAAAGAGCTGAAAAAGAACGTACTTTCCCCAGTCTGGTGGAGGATTCCATGCTGATAGAAGCGTGTCAGACTTGGCATTGGCCAAGCAATTTCGTATAACAAAATTCTTCGTAGTAAACTGAGCAATGCCAATATCTTTGTAATCACGGTCAAAATCATAAAACTGTAGTAACAGATGGTAACAAGTATTACTTACAATAATCAAGCATTACCATAATTGTAGATATATAACAAAAATATTATTGAATAGCATCCCAAAAAAGAAAAGAAAAGAAAAGAAAAAAAAAAACCGACAAGCATTAGTATACATCAAGCCTGATCTCAAGCTAATTCACAGCAATTTTTAAATAATATTACTAGATTTTACTGCTGAGATTTCACCAATCCTGTAACCCTGGTTAATTTGTAAAAATTTGAAAAACCAAACAACCGTGATATTCTTGACATGAAGCATCTAAACCAACTAGCATAGTTGCAACTTCTTTTGGATAGGAAACATGAAAATGTATTATTAAAGAGAATCATACAGAAAGGAGGAGATGAGACATCCCAACCACACCATCCTAGTTGAAACTAACAAGAACTCTAGATAATAAGATATCAAGAGAAACTTGCTGAAAGACGAGCATTTTTAGAGTTGGGAACATTCAGAGAAGAGCATTTATAAATTCTTCTGCTTCTCTTTTTGCTGTTTATATGTATGTTTCTGTATATATATGCATAGGAAATTTAGAAATGAAGGACTTTTTAGACTCTCACCATGTCATTTAGTTCAGTTTCTGCAAAAGGTTTACCATCAACAAGCATGCTCCAGACAACTTTGTCAATTTTCAAAGAAATCCGCATAGCATATGAAGGACTTTTGTTCTTCTCCTTCTCCATCAATCGTGCCTGAGCAGCATCCTGAAGAGCCACCCTTAACGATGCATATGCCGTTTTCCTAGATTTTTGTGCATTTACAAGCTCTCTCTTCAATCCTTGCACCTGGAAAGATGCACTTTGAGTATATATCTATCGAGTTAAACAATAAGACATAAGAAGAGTAGGGTTATGCACTAGCAACTGAAGTGTATGCAAAGAGTATCTTATAAGCAAAACGTCACTGACTAGGCTACCGTCACCACCTAAAGAATGTGCAAGGATGTAGACTGTAACTCCAAAGAAATCTTGATTTAAGTTTTAATTTGCAAAAAAAAAAAAAAAAACAAAAACCAAAAAAAAAAAAAAAACGAAAAAAACAAAAACAAAGGAAGAAAAGAAAGTATGTTCAAGGACGTAGGTTGTAAATCCATGGAAATAATGGAAGTTTTAATTTGTGAAAAATCAACCACAGTCAAACCAACACGCATGTTCACAAGCAGAGCTAAACTTTTTGCGGAAAAAGTTCAAAATAAAAACTATTTCTAACAACATATAAAAATTAACAAAATCATAATCCACGTTTAGAATCATAAAATGAAATAACAAGAAAAACCCAAAATGTTGCTCACCAATAAGGACTTTCCGCCTGAAACCATCCACATCTCACCATCTTTTTCTGGATTTAGGTCACTACCGTCGCAATAGAGAGACAGTTTTCTGATGTCATTCCGAAGTAACCTTTGTTCCCGTTCTTTCACTTCAAGGTTTATTTTTGCAAGTTCTACCTCTTCAACACCATCAGGGACAACCTCATCTGCTTCCTCTTCAACATCCTCACCATCTTCCGAAGGAAATGAAGGACTACTGTTTCGAGGCCTGAAATTAGGGGAATCAATCATTATACATGTACAAGCAAATTAATCAAATAAAATTATACTTTTGAACATCATGTACTGTTGCTGTTATAAGAACTTTGCAGTTCATGTAACTCTTGTATAATATTTAAAAAAAAACATAAAAACTAATAAAACAATTCAAATTATGGAAAGCCGTGGTTACCAATAATTTTAACAATAAAACAGAGATTCTTAAAAATAGAAAAAAGGGTATCAACTCAGAATGCTAGATGATATATAATAATGACTTCTGATAATATTACAATAAGAATTCAATAAAGGTAATGGCCTTAAGGCTGTAAGCGGTATTATACCTAGCTATTGTCTCTGAGTGTTGAATTAATCACATAGAAAAAAGTAAAATAAATATTGAAAAGATGATACAACAGATCAAACGTTTGTATGAAGTAACTCAAGAGGGGAAGTTGAGATGTAATTCCAGCTAAATACAGCAGCATATCATCATAATATTGTGATTCCAGAAAAAACTGATAGCATAGACATAAATTCATCACATACTTGGGAAGACGTGCAAAAAGAAGGTTTGTTAACACGTCAACCATAACTTGAAACTGACGAGAAGTCATTGTTGCTGTTATATTTTCAGAAGTGAAAGTAAGCTCTTTTAATGGCTTCACCTACAACAAGATCATGCAAACACATTAGAAATACTTAAGTTCAAGACTAATTAGTATGCAGACTAAGCAAGTTTAACTCTACAAGCCAAATATTTAATATTCCAAGTCATCTTGACTTCATGGGGCCTTAATTAGGATCAATGAGCTTTTTGTTACTTCTTGTGTATTCTTTCATTTCTTCCGAATGAAAGTTTGTTTCTTCATTTATTATTGTTACTTTTTTGAGGGAATGGTAACATCAACAAAACTTTCAAAGAATGTTCTAGGAAAGACCACTTCCATTAGTTTGAAAAATTAGTTCTTTTCTAAAAGACAAGCTCAAAGTAAGATCATTTTCTAATTACTCTTATGTTCTTCTACATGTCAAACTGTATCCTTCTCATCATTCGTGGAAACGCGATAAAAAAGATAATTGAAGTAATACAAGATAAATGACAAACCTTCAACTCAGGAGTTCCACCCTTGTGCCTTGTGTATCGGAAGTACATGTTACAGGGCATAAACACTCTTTCAAGCAAAGCTCCAGTTCGCTTTACTTTAGGAGAACTTCTTAGAATTTTTGGAAGCCACTGCAATCCAGCCCCTGGGTCAACATCAGTTGGTGCAACATGAGCCTGAACATGCTCTAACATCACCGATAACTCCATCCGTTTCCATGTCATTTCAGGTTCACACTCTGAAATTTGCACATTTCCAGCGGCAAGAGCTTGTTCTATCATGTGATGGCCAACTTGGACGATTGAATGGAATGATCGTGCTAAAATACGCCCAGTAGCAGCAGCAAGCAAAAACCTTCCCTGTTTCAACAACAGAACAATATGAATCATCATTAAAAACATCTTTGCATGTGACGCAGAAAACAAAATATAATAAATTATATATATATAGGAAAGAATATATTTCATCGATGTGAGGAAATAAAGAAAAGGGGAGAAGGCATCCCCATTTAAATACAATTCAAATGAAACTTGAAATTCAATCTAGAGAAAATGAGAGTTGCAAGACGTTAAACATTGATAAAAGATTAAATTTACTATAACCCATCAGTTTAAGCTGTTGAGTGAAGCGGTGATTTTGCAGTAGGAGGTCCTACATTGAAACCCTTCTAATGTAATTTCCTCCCCGATTAATATTGAATTTAAGTTTTTGGGCCTTCCATAAATCTCTGATCTCACAAGTGAGGGAGATTGTTAAATATTAGTAAATGATTAAGTTTTACCATAACCCATCAACTTGAGATATTTGGGTGAAATGATGATTTAACACAAGAAAAGGTTCACTAATTCCACGCGTTAAAACTGTTTTAGTAAAATTTAAAGAATGGAAGGAATTGAAAATTCCATTCTTTTTCAAATGATATACAATAATATGATTTATCGTCTAATATAAACAACTGGTCAGAGTATAGCGGTTTAGAGAACACTCATGTATATAATCCAACATTCCGAAACTTCTCATTCTGATGATGGAATGATGACGATAAAGTAGCACAGGAGAGGAATGCCAATGCATATATTGAGTTATAATACTATATCACTTTGAAGCTAGAGTGCATTTTTCATGGGTTAAATTACGACCTTTTCACCCCACACCAGAAAAGAAAAAAAAATGTAAAATCATAATATAGATAGACATCTTCCTAGTAAGTAATATCCATATCGTTGTACTTGAGCATTACATGCATGCAAACGAAAAATAATGAAAAAAATTTAAATCAAGAATTGTAAGAAACATTAAACAGTAATCACAGGTGAGAACAAGAACAATCTCAGTTGGAGTGATATTAGTTGCATGATTCAAGAATTATTCACAATAAAAAACATACAGAAAAAGCACGAGGAATTTAATCCTCATAATAAAGTTAGGGAGTCTGAGGGTACTTACGTTAGCTTCTTCTGAGTGAAGATTGAATTGTGGCCCTATGACATTCACCATGAAGAGCCGAGTCCCTTCATCCTCTTTGTCATCTAACTTCTCATCTTTTCCTGGAAAAAGAAAAGTGTTACCTCTTATAGCCCACAAAACATTTGTTAACTAAACACTTCGACCAACTTTTTTCCAATATGACCCTACATATCCCGGACACATGCTTCAGTCATAGCAATATTCATCAAGGTAGATACCATAATGTTATTGTTTTGATAAGAACTATAAAGCCACTATTTCTGCTATAAATGAATGCTCAAGATGTACCAGGTGCAGGAGATGATACGTTCTCCCCTTTATCTGTAGACGAAATGTTTTCTGTTTTAACGCTTTGCGATGTGGCTGGTTGCAATTCCAAAGCCTCTGGCTGTGATGTAGAAGAGGCAACTGTATCATCATTGTTAGGGGCCTTAGAGATCTCCTCATCTTCACACACTTGAGCTTTATCGTTCGGCTGGCTCTCCGCAAGTAGTTTCTCCTCAAGTAGTTTCCGCTGTGTATATTGTCTTGAAGGGGAAGGTTTTGAAGGTTGCAATGCCTTGGTTAGACCGCCAGCAAAAGAAGTAATAGCACCTCTGTTCTCAATTGTCCATAAAAGTTTGAGTCCATAAACAAAAACACGCTGGCAATTATCAGCTACGACTACATTGTATCCATCATCATCACTTGGATCAGATCGTGCACGTTCATCACTCTCATTCTCATTTTCAAACTCAGTCTTTACAGACAACATCTCAACGTTTCTTTTTCCAGCCTCTTGCCAAGCTAATAACCTAGCAGGGTCAGCCTTTGGACTCTGCCGCCTAATTGTGAAATAATCAGCCGTCACAAAGAATCCATCATCACGATGTTTTTCAGTTGAGCTGCTTGTACTGTTGCCTTTCTCCACAGGGACTTTATCTGTGGAAGCAGATTGTGAATTTTTTCTGGTCATTTGAACTGCTTTTGCAACACTGCTGCAATTTTCTTTATTTGTAAAAGCCTTTAGCATATGAAGATCAAGTCCTTGGTAGAAAAGATCAAGGTTATCCCGTCTGCATTCAAATGTATATTTTGGCTTGCCCCGACTGAGACCAATTTCATATTTCAGCTTTGCCATACTAAAAGTCAGTCCCTTTGCTGGATCATCGTCATCTAATGGGACATGTCTTATCTCAGGAGTAGTAATATCAATTCTTAGCATAAACTCGGTTATTACTTTGTCCATGGGCAAATTACCAGATCTTATAATCCTGGGAACACCAAAACGGGCCCATCTAGAGAAGGTACGGAGTTTGGTAGGAGGTAAGTAATTCAAAGTCCCAAACTTACTCATCCAAGCAAGATCATGAGCTCCAAAACTCAGTTTTGTAGAACAATTAGTTTTATCGATATTATCAAACAACTGTTTCTCACTCGAAGGAAGAGGCGGCCTAAAGGTGAAACTCCACTGAAGTGACAGAGATGTGGACCTAAATGGATCAAAGACTATGTCACGAGATTTTCCTTCAACAGGAAACGCATGTAGATAATGGTTCAATGGAGCGTCAGAATCACAACCCCAGATCATGTTTACTTCAAGGGTGAAAACTGGCGTTTCAAGGAACGGACCAGAGATGCCTTGAGGAAGTTTTAGACCACGAGTAATAGCCATACTTTCCAAACTGCTGGTTAAAATCCTGAATTCCTGGCAAGAAAGAAAGATGCGACCATCTGACTGCTGGACCTCCATTTGACCAGTTAATACTTGAAGTTTTTCAAGCTTTTCATAAGGATCGGCACTTCCAAGAATATTCCACCGTGTCTCAGAAAAATACAAAGTGATATTTCCATGGATGTAATACCTCATATCATCCCACCATGGTAAGCTCTTCTCTTTTTTTGGAGGCTGAATAAGTGGACCAGGATTACAGACACTAAGATTAGCCCTTCGTAAGGCCACAGTGAAAGCATAACTGATATCAGCAAAAATAGGTTCATATCCCACTCCAAAAGATAGCTCTGCCTTCTTAAAATGAATGGGCAAATTTGAATATGTCTTCATTGCAGGAGTTGTACCACTAGCAGAGCGTAGCATCTGCACCTTTCTCCATTTCCCAACGTACACATCTTGATATATTTGAGGTTGAAAACACGTAGCCTAGTTGAAAAGCAAAAATATTGTCAAAATTACGAGACACGAATTCATGAATTACATGTTCCTTTTTATTGTACACAGTTCCCTATTCCTGGGATAAGCACAAAAATAAATAAATAAATAATGTTAACATGTTAACCAACCATTCAAAGGGAGAGGGTCCAAAAAGAGAACAGGGTTTAGCTAAACTATTTTTATTGCAAATATTCAAGAAAACTCTAGTCTGCTTCTCTCTTTTTTTTTTCATTCTTTGTACAGTTTCCAAATATGGCTAGGTAGGGAATTTCTTTTTCTTTTGCGGGGAGAATACATTTCACTTAAAATCAGGAGAACTCTAATTTACTGTTCCCCTCCCCACCATATTTCCAGACCTTGTAAAGAACTACTACTCTCTTTATCTTTCTAAATGCAGCAGCCTCAAAAAATAATTTCATGGATAAATGAAATTGAGGAAATCTCCAACAAAGGCAGAGTGAGGAAACCTCCAATTGACATATAAAAAAAGTTCATTTAAATTTTATTTTAAAAAAATTATTTTGGCTTTCTGATCTTTCATATGTATTCTATTTTAATCGGGAAACATTCAGTATCATATTTTATCACCTAAAATTATTTGTTTTGCTGTTAATTTTTTGTGAATCATTTTAACAAAAACCCAAAATCATTTTGAAATTTAATCTCTAACTCACTACATATAGTTGATTCGGGATTTCAAAATTCCTAAGGTGAATGGATGGCTCATGGAATATTGAATGGTAATGACTTCAAAAGCGAGTCCAAATCTTGCCCTTAGTGCTTCTCTTCGCCCACTCTGTTTGAGTTGTGAGGAGTCAATTTTTTTTTTTTTTTTTTTTTTTTTTTTTTTTTTTTTTTTTTTTTTTTTTTTGCGTTGCTCTTTTACTAGACCTTGTTGGGAGAGGCAGATGACTACTTTGACATGCAAATTCGTCTCCCAAATAGGATCGTTGGTTGGCTGTTGGAGTTTGAGGGATGGAAGTTGAAAAGTAATGCGAGAATTCTGTTGAAAAGTAATGCAAAAAAAATGCGAGAATTTTGAGTCTCCTTGATTATTATTGGTTGGAAGGCCGTTTGTAAGTAGTTTCCTTGGGTGGGGGCTCTCTCATAAGCAACAGCAGCTGGGAACAAGAAACGTGCCAGAAAACCTACCATATAGGTGTATTCATTCTACTTTTTTCCAGTACTATATTGCAAGAATGGGAGAGCTATATGCACATTAGTTAAATCCAAGAGAAGGAACTCAAAATTAAAGGAAAAATAATTGACAAACTCCAAAACTAATGCATGCTATGATGAACAACAATACCAGCCTACTGCCCTCCCTCTTCACCTCCCCACCCCCTTAAAAAAAAAAAGGATCGTGTATTTTAAAAGAGTGAAGAAATCATAACAATTGTAACCAAGTCATAAGAGTGTATATTGGTAAAAGTAAGGCAGAAGGAAAATTACCTGTTGTGCCATCACGAGACAGCCTTCACATTTACCAGAAGTTGCTGCAAATAGAGGAAATGGGTAATCTCTCAGCAGCACTGCAAGAGAGCCTGCATTCAAGAGTATATTTCTCCCGTAAAGCCGCGAGAATGGTATGTTTTCTTCCAGACAGACAGGATCAAGCCTCCTTAGAACGTCTATCATTCCATCATCTCCACCATCAATTTTCGTTAAGGAAACATCCAAGTCTGTAGCAGTAACGGACATAAGAAAAGTTCTGGCAGTGCTGAATTTAAAACCAGACTGGAGCCCTTCAGTACAGGAACCTGAACCTTCTGATGGCAATATATTCTGACAGGCACGATAATAAGATTGAAATGACTGTCTATGTATCTCGTCTCGCATTCTAAGCACATCTGATGGATTTTGTGGATCAACTTCAATGCCATTATAGCACGTCTTCCTTTCTTGAGGAGAATCAATTGTTTCAGCAGTTTTTGGAACTTGGTTTGCTTTAGAAATTAAATCGTCAAGAAATTTTAACCTAACAGCTACTTCATAAGCTTCATTTCTTATTAGCTTATAGTGTTCATCAAGCCATCCCTGCAATGGCTCCTCTTCTATATCAGCAGTTAACTTACGTATGCAAAACTTCAAACTCCCAACTTTGGTTGAACTAGGCTTTTTGACTTTTGAGCCTTCTTTCTTCATTGGAAAAATAACAGATGTTTTGGCAGCAGTAATAAGCTTCAAAGCTCGCAGCATATCCTCAACTGAGTCATCAATGGCCCGCAACTGCAACCGGTAAGGTAAGCAAATATGTATGTCCAAACCTTGAATAACCCAGTCCCAAGTGGTAACTGGCACTTTCATATCACACGTACCAGTAGACACATTAGGAATACGTGAAATCTGCATTCGGCTACTTTTGAGTACTCTGGAGCCATTGAAACTAAGTAAGAGTCCTTCTAGAAGTACTCCTATACGTGCATTTTCAGAAAAAATTGACTGAACCTGAACAACTGCATCAACTCCGTCTCCAGCCTGTGCATAAACTCTTAACATTTCCACATCAACAGCAAATATTGATTCCTTTTTCTTCTGTTTCTCAGGCTGCCCAGATTCAGAGATGGTTTCTGTCTTTTGTTCAGAATCTTTTGTGTTTGAAGCATCTTCAGTAGATACGTTATTATCTCCCTGAACCTTTTTGTTATGCACGAGTAATTTCAGCTGTAGTCCAAGTTCAACAAGAGATAGCTGTACGTCTGGCTCCCACCCAACTGAAATATCCGTAGCACTGAAAAGCGAGCATACAGAAATCTCTTTGAGACCACCAGAACGCCGTACAAACTTAGCATTCTGCATGTCAAAGAATGTCAGTTTTGTATCTTTCCCATGTTCCTCCAAATGCTCCTGGTATATTGACCTAACTCTCTCAACTTCTACCTGTGTGGATTGTTTCTCCTTGTTCACACATAAACTGAGATGAAAAATATCGAGAGCTATGGAATAATTCACCCGTTTGCATTCATCAGACATCGTAGACATTACATTTGCATAACGGGGTGTGCCATCAGGATTGACGGTCATAACAACTTGACCACCTTGTGATCCATAATAGACACGTTTAGGGTCTGCAACAGTCATGTTCTCCAAATCAATATCCCCACAAACGGTTATGGAGCATTTTTCAAGCCTGAGTTTTAGAAGTTTGGTCCCTTTCCCAGATGATTTAGTTGAACGGTCCCCTTGGCTTTGCGTAGTTTTCTTCCGGGAACCAGAGAATTGTTTAAGAAGTGATTGTAAAATCATAGCAGTTGAAACAAGTGATTCAATACGCTTGAATGTAAAATAGAAACCCATACCAGTCACATCAACAGACAACACTAGTTTGCTTCTAAGACCCTCTTCTTCAGACGGTTCAATATCCTTTTTTCCCCAATCCAAACTTATCTTAGCTATGTGTATCAAAGAGCCTGAACTTGATTCCACAGTAAGGCTTTCCTTCAAGCGTTCTTGGTATTCATCGGCCAGGTGCAAATTTAGTTCACCAAGCTCCATATGTACTGCAACTCCCATATTTGATCTATTATTTGCGAACACATGAGAAGATTGTGAACAGCCCTGCGACAACATGAACAAATGAGCATGGCATATGCTCAAAGTGCTTAACTAATGGAAGATTAAATAATATAAACTATGCAGAAAAGGAAACAAAATACTCAAAAGAGATGAGACTTAAGAAAGAATCCATGTAATTAACTGAAAAATACGGTTATGTTAGATTGGAGTGCTAACTTAAATTCAGGAGTAAACCAGTCAGTTTGAAACTTCCCTTGGCAAACTTTTCTAAGATTTCCAGTGCATTAATCTAGAGCATTGGAAAAATTTTGTGAATATGAGAATGTGGTTTAAGACTATCCCACATCCCTCACCATTAAATCATTTTAAGCAAGCAGTACTTCTGCCACCTACGACTCAATCAACTTTTCAGTGCTAATGGATATAAACCAAGCTAAAATACCGGTAGCATGCACCACGTCATCATATTCATCCATGTAATCAACCCTCAATGAAAAAGGAGCAAAGAGAGAGAGAGAGAGAGAGAAGATTGCAAGCAACAATGACGGTGCAATTGCTTGCAAATCAAGCAATGAAACCTATAAAGGACAGTCATTCCTGCAGAATAAATATCTCATTTCGTCTACAAGGAATTATTGAATTTTAGAGCACAGAACAGACTAGAATCACTGATAATTCTAAGATAAAAGGAAGACAATAGATCTAAGCACATTACTTACATGATATAACGGTGAACCACTTGTACTACAAAGCACAATAGTCATCTCCGGGGCTGATACCGTACATGTCCACGTGATGGCTTTGGACTCAGAAGACTTCGGCTTTTCAGAAGGCTTTTCCTTCTTCAGGACCATCTTCTTTTTTTTGGAGGAATGGAGGCGCAGCCATGGTTTCAGTCTACTTATTATTATGTTGCACCGAGTACCTCCCAACTTTAAGTCCACTTCAACCCTGATTGGTGATGCTGGCTGAAACATACAAGAATCATGCGAAAGAAAAGAAAAAGTTCAACCAAAATGACTCTTAATGATGGGTGTCACTTAGCTACTACAGAATATGGACAGACCAACAAAGAACAGACAACTCCAGCTTAGTAAATATGAGTAAAGGAAACTATATCTGCAAAAAAAAAAAAAAAAAAAAGAAGTGTTGCGTTGACATGCCATCTTCCTAAAGGCTAAGCTTGGTAGCAACTCAAGCAGGTGGAAACACAAAGACTGGAGGCCTTCTGTTTAATGCCCCCTTAGCAAAAGGATATCTCGTCCCTATGGCCTTCGGGCTGTCTTTGTTTGGCATGCTAACACAGCCTCCCGTTTCTTATAAAGAATATATATATATATATATATATATATATATATATTAATATGTCATATGCATTGGCGAGCACATGGGCAATTGATCAAATTTGGGCTAAAAAAAGTTGTGAAAACTACATTTTCTTAGATCTGCTTCCAACTTCACTGTTCACATTTATCAAAGCTTACCCACATCCAGAAAATGAGTTGAAAGTTCTGCTCTGCACCACAATACTTCAACTTACAAACTGGGAAAGAAAACACTGCAAGAAAGGCTAATAAAAACACTGCAAGAAAGGCTAATAATTCTCCAAGGTGGCGATTCTTTGACAAACTTTTTACTGATAATTGAAAATTTATTACTATTCTTCACAGAAAAAAGGTGGCGATTTACAAGTGAATTCTCCTAGAGTTCCCCTTCCAAATCAAGCAATCTTCAAGATAATTTGGAGCCACATGACATTCCAGTAGCATTAGACACTCACAGATCCTCCCAAAATCTTACATTGTTTCCCTTTCTGATTTCGCTTTAGCCAATGATCCAAGCAGAGTAATAATAGGAACTAGTGTATCGATTTTCTTGGTAGCATTATCTATTAGAAATGAATTTTCTAGCATCTGACTCCATACCACTGAAGGATTTAATCGCACACTTGAAATATAGCCCAAAAAGTCAAGAGAACGCTTGGATAATTGGTTTATATGGATCCTTTCTGGTTGTGACCACACATAAAAATGACCTTGCCTTCTAGCTGCTTTTACATTTAGCAATTGAATACCAAAGAGCTTTAGTACAGAATGCTGGAAAGCCTTTGTAGTCCATCCCATCCAGTCCACGCCATCAATATTGGTGATTAACTCCCTCCAAAGAGCATCTCCTTTTTCAGCAAACCTCCAAAGCCATTTCGAGAGGAAGACAATGGTTTTGTATTTAATGTTCTCATTAAACTTTGAAGTAAGACACCCATTTCCAATTCACAAGATGGCTGCCTTTTTCATAACCACCTCTCTCCAAATGAAATCTCAAATAAAACTCTCATTTTTAAATGGATGCCCACAAGAATAGAAGCCCAAAAGATTGTGCACGTTGTGAGGGAGCACAAAAGACCTATTGATACACTCATAAATGTAGGGACCATTTGCTTTGTTGGCAATGATGTATGGTCACCTCCTTTTGCATTGTTCTTTGGGATGAGATGACGAATCACCTTTATACAAGCTCTTTTAAGCTCCATGGTCTACCTAATAATTGAGCACTCTCTTTTATCTGAGAGGTATGGAACCCATCTAGCAAGTCTTGTGATAACATTCACAAAAAACCTTAAAACGTGATGGAACTATGCAGTGCGGTAGCCTTTGCCCACTCCTTCCAAAGGTTAAGCTTACTAGCAGCTCAAACAAGTGGGAATGGCCTTTTTAGACCTCTAGGACCACGGTAAAATCTTTCTGTCTCCGATCTCCAATGGCAACTCTTTCTACACATCCTTATATCTCTCCATTTGGCATAGGAAAGTCTCCAAAAGATCAAGTTTCAGCCCTTCTCCATTAAATTTTGCTATCACAGGCTATCAAAAACTAGTCAGGTGGACGTAGCTTTATTTTTAAATGAGTAACCTTTAGGAAGAGTACAGCACATCAGTCCTAGATAAATGGTGTAATATAAGGTGGTCAATCAATTGCTTGGAGCATATTTGAGGGTATTAAGCAGCAAAGAAGCTGAGAATTGAGCTTGATGGTTATCATGGGCTGCATTTTTTGCATCAAACATCTTATAATGTTTGAATTATGGCCACTATGGAAGTCAAAACTTATGATCAACCATTTGTGGGCTTTTACAAGAAAGGAAGGCTATATTAGATAATATTAAAATTTCAATTGATGCCGCCAGAACAAATAAGGAAAATGTCTTAATTTAACAGGAAATCATTAAGCTACAATTTGACAAGACAAAGACCAAACGTTTGTTAAAGTTGAATAAACACCAAAGAACACATTATGTTTATGCACGAGGTGAAGAAAATAAACAACCTGAAGTTTGTAAATAAGGATACTCACTTGTATTGGAATATAAACAAAGGTCACTACATCGACTTTCAGTATCTCCAGAAGGGAAGTGTCAGCCTCTCTAAGTAGCTGAGATCACACCAAAAACGGTTAAGAAAACAGTCAAGCAACATGACAATGTAAAAATTAATAACTGCAAGTTTCCAAAACAACAAAAGTTTAAACAATACATGAATCTCACTGAACTCCATTTGTAGATCAAGACGTGCAGTCTCTCCTGAATCCTCTAAGCAGGGTGATTTGATTATCTTAAACTGAAAGCCCACTATGTTGTTTTCAACAACAAGCTCGTGCTCACGATGCGCAAACATAACATTCAGTTTGGGAAGGCAGAAGGAGACCTATCAAAGAACCACTCGCTTTAGTTTCACTTTATAAATCATTGTGCTGTGATAAATTCAACCAGAAAAAGAGCTACAGAACTGCAATAGAGCCTACACATTATCATCAAAGACTAAAAAAGGATGTGAATTATGTGCTTACTGTAAATTATTAACTACCTCAAAGTTCAAAAATTCAGATTCTGAATTGGAACAAATAAATAGTTACAGAACCAAGCAACACAACCCTTTCTTATTTAAAAAAAAAAAAAGATCGAAAGATCTTAAGGATTCTTTCCATATTGTACACTTCACATATTTATCAAAAGCGAATCTATATCACAAAAAAGGGGCTCATACAAAACAAGGAATGAGCTATACTCAAACAACCAAAGGATTACAAGAAAGAGTACCAACGGAGATTAATATGTATAAAGCTGTAATACAAAACTTAATGGACAAAGAACACCTATGTATATATATGCACATGAGGAAAATCTAGTGAACTGCTCTGCTTTTATATCCTAAAAAGAAAACTTAATCAATAGAAAAGTGCCATGAGACTGAAAACCACTCAAATACTAAAATGCTTACTGATATAAACAAAGAGTACCCAATCAGAATACAACCTTTTCTGGGAAAACAGAGGTATACTTCGAAAGAGATGCAAGTGGTTGCTTCTTCTGGGGCTTCACTGTAGGTTGAGAATCAGCAGTTGACTCTACAGTTTTATCAGAAGGAAAAGAAGAGTCCGTTTCCTTCTTGCTTTTTGAAAATAGCTCCTCATTCAAGTTTAAATTGACCTCTCCAAAAGCGATATCAATATTCTTCACACTTATACCAGCTTCCCTAAGTCACAAAATAAAATAAAATAAAATAAAAATGTAAGCTTTCTAACAGACACTGCTTTTGTAGATCACAATAATGAGAATCAAACACCAAAAGAAAACCACAAATGATAGGAAAATGGCAAATGGAAGTACCTGTCAGGTCCAAATTCACTAGACACAGAAAATTCTTCACAAATAAAAGGAGCAGAAGATTTATCCGTAGTGGCAAAAGATGAATTGACAGCAGATATACATCCCTCACTTTTCAAGTTGGATGATTGTTCACAACTAACTCGTGGTTCACCAAGATGCACAGATATGGGCAATATTTGTAACCTGAAAACTAAATTTGCTGCTTCTCCACCACTTTTAGATATGTCAATGCTCAAATCCTTGACTTCAATGGTAGCTTTGGGAGTCTGCAATTTTCAAGATCCAATTGCACAAACAACAAGGAGCAAAAGAAACTATAAGAGTAACAAATTAACCAAAACTAGTATTAATAGAAGACAAAAAGGCACAAATGATCAATTCTAGAACGTTCTAGCTACAAATATAGCAGGACCTTTAAGAATCATGTGTTTCAACCTAAAAATCATAAAGAACATCGCAAACATTAGTCTCAGAACTTTGCATACCTTTAGAACCAAATCTGTTATTGAAACTGACAAATATCTTGCAATATTGGCTACAACCATCAACTTTCCTTTGCCTTTAGGGCGGGAACTCCGAGGCTTAGACGACTTTGGCACACCTTTAACTGAAGGCCTCATAGTAACTTTTAAGTCACATATCAATATCTGTAGCTTCGGATCCCTAGAAATAATGCCCACGCCAAGTTTGACAAGGGACTGGCGCAAACTCAATTTAATTTCACCAACTGATATTGATTCAATTGCACCCTGAAGTTAAAATGAGATAACAATAAAAATCTCACAATTCTATCTGAGCAATGATCTCCTAATAAAGTAGAGTCACAGGAAAAAAGAAATCTATCTGCATTGCAGAATGTCCTAACTTAGCAAGCAGTGATGTCACTGTTTTTGAGAACCTTCATATAGTGCATTTTAAACTTTTTTGGACTGGATGGTCAAGAACCACATCAAATTAATGACACCTCCTCTAAACTCTTTTTTTTTTTTTTAAGAAAAAATCTGATAGAAAAGCTTCACTTGTAGACCATTAGGCAAAACTAAATAATTCAAATAAATTAAGATTGAATTAACCATATTTGTTCAGATTTGACAATAGTACCCTCCCCAGATTTCTTAACCAATGCACACATGCACAAAGCTAGACGTGAGGGCAGAAGGCTAATGCCTGTTACTAATACTAGCATATTCTCGAAAGGGCATGAGGCTTTCCAAGAGCAAGTTGTTTTTCTTGAATCCCTAGACTTTACAAAATCATATAATTAAATATTAAATGAAATTTTAAAGCTTCCAAATATAAATGAAACCTTCCGGAACTTGATCACAACATCCTTTAAAGATTTCCACCCTCCAACACGAAATGCTACTGATGCTCCAACAACCTTGCTCAAAATCAAAGCCACCAATCTAGAAGCAAACCTGAAAAACAATAGAAGTTTTATTGCTATGAGGAATAAGAATCCCTTAGAATCCAAATTGAGATAATCAATATTGACGGAATCTTAAAGAATGCTTATCTGTCTATTGAGAATTGGAATAGAATCATAAGATCGTGGAGAGATCAAAACAATTAAATATAACCACAAATCAGTAACAGAATTGTCACATGACAGATGGATAAATTTCTATAAATGACAAAACCTTATTCCTCGCTCAGGACTCCACTAGCATGACTATTCTGAATGCCATGCTTAATTATTTCCATTATCTACTTGTGTGTCTGAATCTAGCTAGCTTCCACTAAACATATATAACAAAAGATTCTTCTACAGAGAGCTCGATGCAGTCAAATGATGTCAACTACTCATCCTCTGATATATGTTCGAACTGGAGGACTTTTAGGACGTTTAGTTTTTTCCCCCTTTTATTATATTTTTGTTCTTTGTCTACAGTTCCTATAGTTGGGACTTTTGTACTTCACCTTTTAATCATGTTTTGTTTCTTGTTCAAAAGAAATAAAAGATCAATCAATTTCTTAAGGAGCCTAAATTACTTCTCATACATGCTTGTACAAATGTTACGTGTAGGAGGATCAAACTTTGACTTGATTTTTTCATCCAATCAGTTTGGTGGGTTCTGATCTGGGAGGTGTTATTTGATGACTTTGAAATTGGTTTCCTTAACATCTTAGAAAGAACTGCTTAATCTTAATTGTGATTGATGTTCAATATATCCTTTTTCGGAATTTTTTGGGCTGTTTTTCCTATCTCAGAATAGAAGTTTGTATTGGTTTCCTTCCATCAACGAAAAGCATTGTTTCATTTAACTACCCAACCCACAGGCCTTCCTTTTTTATGCGAGAAATTCAGCTTGTATTGCAAAGTTCAGGAGCCCAGCCATATGACAAGCTAAAAAGGACATATCTACTCCCTCGCATTTTATGCCGGATAAATGAATCAACAATATGTCTCAATGACATCCCCCACCCTTACCAAACCAGAGGAAAAAGACATACGTATTATAGAGTCTACTTGAAAAATAAGAATAGCAATAAACAACTGAATCAACCAATATCCATAAAGTGCAATGGCATTTAGCGTACGAAGAAAACGAAATCGATCGACACAATCAGGTAGAAACCAGTGAACCACAAATGTAATTCAGGTACTCACATGAAAATCAGCCATAGTATAATCAAAACGATGAAGAATCCGAATAGAAACTTGAAAGACGGAACCGCCATGGCTGATAGAGAGAGTGGTGGAATCGGAAAAGGCGTGGGAGAGTATCAGGTGATCAAATTCCGACGAATTAAGCAGAGTGCAACGAGTGCACATAACTTGATGTCAAAACGTAAACATCAGATAATTAAATCCTAGAACTGAAGTCCAAAATTGAGGAACAATCCAGTATACGACTGAGTCTTCACGGCGAGGAGATCGGAAGTTTTCCATTAATAGGATTGGCAGAGATCCGATCCGTGAAGTGCTCGGTGAACAGAGAAATGGACTGGTTAGCCTTCTCCTTTCCTCTTCTTTTTTTTCGGCGGTTTGATTGTTCTTACGACGAAAATATGTGGAGCGGGAGAGGGAGAGGTGGGAATCGGATGCGGTTAGAGTACGGTATGTCCGTGAGCTCCGAGGTCTGAAAATCGGGAAAAGTGCTGAATTTGTCGACGTGGAGGATTTTAAATGGGCCACGTGTCCTGCTCAGACAGCGAGGGATGGATTCGTTTGTCAACGTCGAGTTTGGAAGTTGAGATTTCGTGGCGGGAACCTTCTTTACCCGCTGCTTCCCCATATGCTCCATCAACTCGCCGCCAAATTACATTCATAATATATATTATATATTATATATTTTTAAAAATTATAAATTAATTTCAAATCCAATTTTTATGCAAGTTAAAATTTGTCCAAAAATTTCTAATTTAAAGTTTAAAAATATATATATATATTTTAGTACTATAAGTTATAATAGTTTATTAAATGTAATTGATTCGTACAATATTTTCTTATTTTTTAAAACAAAAATGTATTAGGATCATAAGATAAAAATCGCTACTTGTTCTAAAAATTAATAATTAAAAAGAGTATAATACTTTCCCATAAATTTCAATCAAAATTAACATTATCCTTATATTAAGACATGGACAAGTTCGGACTTATAGATTATGTTAAAAAAATTCAATGTTTGGATGAAATTCATTTATCTACGTCATTTGGAGAGTGCAGTACAACGGAGAGTTGTATGCTGCATTTGGGAATGATGAGTCGCTCCTGAAAAGGAATCTATTGATTCTCTCCCAATTGGTTGGACCTTAGGTGCGATGATTGGTCTCCGGTTCAAGTCCAGGGATGGCCCAGCTATGCCAAGGAAAAGAATAAAAGAATAGAAGAAGCATCTGACTCCTGCATGCAGGTCCCACTTGGCTCGGGGTCCTTCATGCAGGTCCCACTTGACTCGGAGGATATAGCTCAGTTGGTAGAGCTTCGCTCTTACAATTGGAATGCTTAACATTTTTCTTTGTTTAGTTGAGAATATTTAAAAGTAGAGAGATTCAAACCTCTAATCTATTGATTTGAGTCGATATTACATCTAATGGCTTATACTCAATTTGGTCGTTAATTATCGATGACTTTTGCTTTTTTAAGTCGTGATATTATTTATCTTAAACTTAAGTTGTGATATTATTTATCTTAAACGGCATACTAACAGCCATAATAGCTAGAACTCAGAGGAATGCATTGAACTCCAAATAGCAACTTGAAAGTTGTGATACAAAATTTCTATATAACTCCAAGAACTGGCAACAAATTGGCGTCAAACTCAATGGTGGTTCATAGACTACATTTCCTTCACTGATTTTTACAATTTCTAATTCAGAAGATGTGAACGAGTCAAGCCACCGTGACGATTCTACAAGCCGAGTCGAGTAGTAGTAACGACAACCAATCTCTGCTTACTTCGTACGCTGTGGACTGTAGTAAAGAGCAAGACCCAACACGAGCATCAAACTCCCAGTGAGAAAGAGGGGGCTTAAGGTTGCGCCTTGTGGTAGATATGGCAATGGAAGTGATAGAATATAGATTGAAACAGGCACTGCAATGCCAACAAGACCAACCTTTAGCTAATGCACATGATATAACAATGTCTAATATTAGTTCATATACTCAACAGAGAAAAAAAAAAGTACCTGAAAGCATCACAACGAGAGAAGAAATGACCGCGGAGGATTTCTTGACTAAGCTGAGCAAAGTTATGTTGAAAGATAAATTTGTAACCACGTAAAGCAGTGGGAGCAATGGAGCTCCTCCACAACCTGCATACAATAGTGCATATACCATTAGTTTTGGCTAGGCGTTTTTCTATTCAAATGCAAAACCCAAATCTTATTATGAGTCGAAGAAGCTAATTCATCATTTCAAGGAATCCATTCAAGCCAACGGGAGTCACTAGCACATTGATTTACGCTTACGATCCTTTCTCAGAGTTGGATACACGCATGAAATCTTAAGAAAATGATGTGGATAGTTATGTATTTCATATTCAGCTATGAGAGCTTTTTCAAGAAAGATCTTCCTAAGAGTGAAAGTTCGTAAAAAATGTAAGAATACCGCTTTCTCCCACCTGAGAGGCTTGACAATGAATCTTTCTTCTTCAATCTTAAGTGAAATCAAAGAGGGGAATAGAAGAAAAGAAGAATCAAATGAATTCAGGCGAATGAGCTTCTATTTCTTTCATTTGTTGAGTCTTGAAAGCAAAAGAAAAAAAACCGAGGTTTAGGTTCAATAGCTCTTTCTTAAGTAGAAACAATATCACAATTCCTTCAATTCCTTGACAATTCATTTCCTTGTCTGACAAAAGGCGGTCTATTTGAGTTTAGATTCATTTTGAATAGAGTTATAGTTAAGGTTGAGTTACCAACTTACAGGGCGCTCTAATAATCAGAGGTAAAGAAATATAATGCAACTCTTCATTTTGGACGCATAATAAACGGTCTGGTTATACAATTAACACATCATATCTATGATGAATAAAAACCAAATCATAATTAGTATCCATAACAATGTAAGATGATAATAGCAAAGTGTGTAAGATCATTAAGGTTGTAAGAGCTTGCCTGGTCTTTCAGCACCAACATTTAGAAAACAACCAGCACCATGCATCAGATATGAGGGAAGTTTGGCTACAGGTATGCCTTTCATGTTGGAAAGAAATGGTAGAAAGAGAAGTACAAAAAGTGCCTGTGCGTGAATGTCAACTGTTGAAACTCAACAATAAATAGACCAGAATATGAGATTTCAAGAAATGAGTTTATCCATAAACCCAAGCATTTCTCTTGAACGTGATTTAAAAAAATCGAGAACATAATTATTGTGTGATCTTTGCAAATAATACTTGAATATAATACAAGACTGTTGCCCAGCCAGACAAGTAAACTTCAGAAATTCAAGATGACTGAAATTCTAACCTGAAATCCAGATCCAAATGAATTGACCACAAAAATGTCTAGTGACTTCCCCTACAAGCCAAACAAATTAAATTATTCGGGAAAACAAGAGCAAATATTACTCACCTCTAGGATACAGCCTAAGAAATGAAATGCTCAAATAGCTACAAATTTGGAAATTATAGAAGAAAGTTTCATACTCCAAGACGGGTTGCAGCATCAATGAAGATAAATTCCTGTTCATAAATACAAAGTCAGTGTCCATTCCAATAGATATTCCAACTGCACATTCAACGTTAAATGACCATCGCAACCTTCATAATTGAGGCACCAGCTTGAAAAGCGCTAGAAGCTACCATTAATGCTGGCCATAGAGGTGGAACTCCAGACAGCATTTGGCCTGCATTAGACCCACTGAAATAATGAAAGGCACATATCACTGTTGAGAGCCTAAGTTCCATGTCTGAAAAAAATTTATTAACGAGAGAAATTACATTTTGCTACGTAGGTTTATAAATTAAAGAACAATATTCTTAAGTGCAGGTATTTTATATAATAGATGTGTGTGTGTGTGTGTAAGAAGCAAATATTTCATGGACAGTAATAAAAGTACAAAACGCCCCAGAAACTACAAAAAAAAAAAATGTTCCTGTTAGAACAGATAATGGGAGCAATTATGGAACTGTTTTGAGTTCAACATGGAAAAGTATGTGAACCTCGTAGAATCCTTCAGATTTTTTTAAGCCCTGACCTCTAAGTTAACCTCTCAAAATTGATGGTGAGATAGGTTCAAATCTACTTGATCCAGCATTGGAGGAAGCCTTACAAGTTAGAAATTTGGAGCCTTATAAAAGGATCTGTTACATTATTTGGACAGTAATCTAGGAGGCAATTCTAAACTCATCATATTTTTGTCAATTGTGATTAAAAAAATTCATTCGCAAGTAGGGTACATGCAAACATTTCCTTATTTCCTGGTGTGGTAGACTCACTCCCATTCAAAATGCACTCTCATATATGCTAACCTATTGCTTTTTTAGTTTCTCTGTGTTTGTGCAAAGTGGCTTACAGTTACAGTTCTCGACAGGGATTTAAGGGATCTTTTTCCGGAGGATGTGAATTAGGAGAAGAAAACCATTGAATGAAGTGTAGACTCATTTCCTTATTTCTTGGTGTGGTAGACTCATTTTTCCTTTTTCTTTGGTGGGTTGGGTTCAGCAGTGTTAAGAAAAGAAATGAAGCCCTGCTCTCCAAATGCTTTGGAGGGTTCCCTAGCGCTCTCAGTCACAAAATTATCTTCCAGTAAACAGACATAGAAGATGCCGGTTTATCACTATTATCAGGAAGTAAAATTACATCTCCTTGAGAAGTTTATGGTACTCAGTTAGCAATTATATCACCTAGGCCTACAAGAAATTTTGCATCGACACTTGACTTTGCACTTCCAAATACACTATCGTCAACAACAACACCCGATTTTAATGGCCTGCGATTCTTGAAACCCAATCATGAATCAGCCAAGAAACACAGAAAGTACAGGGAAATATGAGATTCAGAACATTTTAAATTATCAAGAAATAATCATTAAGATAACCCAAATTTGACATCATCTCTAATTGTTTAATCAGCTAATCTGATTTCTTAAGCACATGCAAATGCCAAAATATACATTCTGAATAAAGAGACAATACCTTCCAACAGCCACCGCTACACCGGCTGTTATAATAACGCATCCAGCAATTTGGTTCAACGAGTACCTTCTACCTAGTAAAATGACAGAAAAGACGAGCTGCCACACTAAAAAAGTCTGCAAAAAAAATATATTATTAGAAGAAGGTGCCAATATAAGATGTGAAGAAAAAAACTGTGAACATATCAGTTCTGCCTGTATACCCTTCAGTGAGTTTGTTCACGGGTATTAGTAAGAGAGGGATCTTAGAATCAAATATCACAGCTTTGCGAGAGAAGGTGATTAAGACCATATTGATCAATGTAGTTGAATTAAAATGTACCCAAATTTAAATGTAAGGAAACATTGAAAGAAGCTTGAGAAAACGAGAGCGCCAAGGAAGATGAGATTCATAAACTTGATAGGAGGGTTTTAATTATAGTCATCAAGTTCAAGTTAGTAACTTAAGCACATTCATGAAGTACTATAAAAACACTGATAGACCAAATACAACATTTAATTTCAGCGAGTACAACTGAAATGGGTTTTTATTTTTGTCTAGTTAAGAACTTTGGAGAAAGAACAATAAAAGGAGATACCTGACTAAGTATAGGTATTACTGGGCCGGGAAGCGAAGCTGTAAATAATGCATAGCATAGCATTTAGTACGACTTCTAAACGCAAATTCAAAGCTTGAAATGGTGCAATTTTTTTTTCTACTTCAAAGCAGCTTAATCGTTAAATTTTTCTCATTCATATCACTAGAAATCAGTGTTTCTATCCTACTCTGTTTGAGGTATTAGAAAAGCAGGGGACATCCCTCAAACATTTACAAATCATCATACATAAGGACGGGCAAAGACATGAAAATGTATCAAACAGCCGCCTAAAATGGAAATATTTACTCATCGGCCAAATCTAAAGTAATGTATAATCTTGATACCTGCAGAAGCCATCCCTGCTGCAATTCCAAGCGCTTCAAGAAAACCTACGACCATGAATCGCGATTTCGGAAGCGATATCATTTCATCAGTCACAATGTTTGCCCGACGCCGCAGATATAATAGACTAAAATATACTATAACATATCTGCTTCCACGTATTACAGGACAAAATTCCAAGAGTTGTTTCAGTAAGATGCATAAACACACAACTTAAAAGCAGTAACAAAAGAAATATCGAGGCAGAGCATGAACGACTTACCCAAACGTAGTAAATTGAGCTAAGAAGAATGGATATTCCTTCAAAGGAACGAGAGCAAGCTTGTGCAGCACACGGTTCGCGGTAGCAAGTAATACGGTAAGTACAGAGGTTACTACTATAATCTTCGTTTTAGCGGGAGAATCTGAGTCGCCATTGAAGGCATGAGGAATGAAATTCAGATTCTTCGCGGAGCTGAATCGATCTCTACTATTTCTTCTCCTGATTCCAAAATTCCTCAGTGAAGATGATAACGATGATTTCGGGAAATGACTCCATTTTCCCATCGGCGAATGCGTTAAGAAACCGGAACGGAAATTCGGTGCATCGACGGGAAGCGCGAAAGGGCGAGACATCGGGAGCTGGAAAGAAATTGCATTCAGCGACGACGTAAACGGCAATCCCATGGATGAGAGTTGTTGTGAACTCAGCGAAAGTCGCTCCGTCAATCCTTACATCAGATGTCTAATAGAGGCATCTCTTTACATGGAAAGAGAGGGAAAAACAATGGCTTATTAAACTCCAATGCAACTAATTTCTTCTTAGAAGAAAAAAAAGAAAAAAAAAAAAATATATATATATATATATATATTAAGGATTTTTGTGAATTAAGTATTGTTATTTTTATTATTAAATTTTAAATAATTGTAGACTACTTGTTAAAATTCTAAGATTAATATTTTAACTAAAATACGATTATATTTTAATTTGGAGTCTATTATAATTTAGGATTATATTTTTAATACATAAGCGGTCTTCATATTGTGAAATCATAGCGTTTTCCTATTTGAAACAACACAATCATGGAAAAATTATATTTTGACGAACTTACATGAACTTGTTCAAAGATATAAAATACTTGACCGTCCCAGACATGTCTATTTCACCGAGCCCCTCTTCGAGACAATGCCCAGATCATTACACCTTTCGTGCAAGCCGAAACTTACTGGACAAAGAATTTTGCTACCTCAGGACTGTTATAGTTATAGCCGCTGTTCACTGAGCTTTAGTCGTCAACTCCCCTGTCATCAGGTCACCAATTTAGGTCACCAATTTAGGTCACCAATTTCTGTCCCCACACATAGTCTTATGACTTTGCAAAGCATTTCAGTTTCTCACGATACATTTGCAACATCCAATTGCCTCCAATTACCATCTAACGGTCGACGCACATATCCAACTTCCTTTCGACAAACGTTCATCAAACTCTCTCCATACATACACTATCGAACACTCGGATCGTAAATTCACATTCTTCAATTAATTCCTATACCATTGTTTTCATTTCATAATTTGCTAATTCTTAAGATGTTCATCAAGTAAATGAACCAAACAGCAGTTCTAATACCACAAGGAAACGCTCAAAACACAAAACCAAACAATTGAGACCAAATGGTGAAGTGTTTCATCATAAAGCACTTTTTATTGAAGTTAATAGAAGTGATCGTAAAATGAAGACACTGTCACAACACAAACATGATCATGACACCGCTCACTGCGGTCATCCGAATGGAACAGAGTGAGAAAATAATAATAGTTGTTCCAAAAATCAATTGTTTTAAGCACCCAAAACAGAACCTGAGCCCCTGCGACATTCCTTCAACATATCCAAGTAGAATTGGCACTTCCCAATGTCGTTTCCATAGTGGTTCAGACACTGCAAACGAAAAACAAAAGAAAATGGAAGTTGCTTGAGTATCATCAAAATGGCTTTCTCATCAAAGCATTTCAAAAAGAAAGTCATTATAAATCACAATAGATAGAACATGGAACCTACATCTTCAAAGGCCTTTGATTGAACGGTACAAGTTCCAGAACCTCCCGGATTGTTTGCTATAGGTGTTGGAGAAGATGATGAATCAACGTTCTCATGTTGGATGACTCGAGGACCCATTACGGCATCGACAGCCCTGTGAGCGACCGCACTTCCAGTACCGAAGGCCAAACCTGATAGCATTATAGACTCACCTTGAGCAATGGTAATGATAGCATTAAAATGATTTCTTCCAAGGAAAAGTGCAAGTGCTTCTAAACTCACCTTGAGCAATGGTGGCACCAAGTCCTCCCAGCATAGACCCACCTCCACCACCTTGTACAGGTGCGGGTGAAGGAGCCGAATGAGCTGCAGAAGTCAAGTCAATTTTAGCACCAAAAAACAATATTGTTACGAATAAATTGTCAAAAACATAAGGAAACATTCGGCTTAATATGCAAAAGAACAGCATATTTATTTGCACTCATATTGAGAGTAATACAACATTCAAAGACTCCAGCTATACAACTGCCAATGACCTTGAATCCATATCATTGATTATTAGCAATCTACTTACGAATATCTGCAGTAACATAGTTCAAATACTTATTAAGCCTCCCAAAAAGGGAACTGATCAATTAACTGAGCGTGGAAGGCGAACCCAAGTGCAGCTATCATTTTTCATATAGCTCAAATGTAGAGGGTTCCCTTGTTGAATGATGAAAGTCCCACGTCGACTAATTTAGGGAATGATCATGGGTTCATAAACAAAGAATACTCTCTCCATTGGTATGAGGCCTTTTGGGGAAGCCCAAAGCAAAGCCATGAGAGCTTATGCTTAAAGTGGACAATATCATATCATTGTGAAGAGTCGTGTTCGTCTAACACCCCTCATCGGATTACCGCACCCCACCAACTCCAGAGTTTTCAAGCTATAAAATTTCACTATGGTAGGTTCAACTTATTGACCTTTTCTCGAGATCTTTGTTTAAGAATTAATTTCCAGACCAGTTTCAAGTTATTAACTTTCCAAACTGAAGACTCAAAATCCGAACACGGTAACACAGGTGTACAGAAGCCCGGTCAAGAACCCAATCCACCACAGGCATACATAAGATAAACATAAACCTTCTAAAACACAGAAACTCACAATGGCTACCAGACAAACTCAACATTTCTACATCAAAAAAGTTCTTAAAAATAGAACATTTCTTATGAGAATAAAATCATATGAAATTCGTGGCATTCTACCTGGCGGCGGAGGATTGCGAACTGGAGCGCGCGGGGCAGGACGGGAAGCAGATCGTCCTGTAATAACAAGTAATGTTTAACTATCCACCACATGCATCAGTAAGCTCTAACAAATAACACAGCTCAAATATTCATCGCTATTCAATGAATTTTCAAAACATAAAGAATACAAATCCTCCAAACCCTAGTTTTGCCACAAAAAAAATTGTTGACAGTCGTGTTTTCAAATCAGATACATCAACGAAAATTTCTTTTGACCAAAAATCCAACCAACTGTTATACACAAAAGGAGGTAAAGAAAAAAGGAAAAAGAAATCTGGGAGAGTAAAATCATCTGAACGCAGAAATGATAAGTGGCATAAGAAGAGATGAAGGAGAAAGCGGCGGAATACTGACCTCCAGAGCTCCGACGAGGCATGGTTGCGGACGAAAACACGAGAAGACGGTGATGAGGAAAAGTAACGGAAGCGGAGGCGGCTATCGCTAAAAGTCGATGAGATCTGCGCTTCTGGTTTTGGTGGGGTTTCTGTTTCCCGCCGTTTATATATTCCTCCAGAATCGCGTAATCGACCTATTGGAGACGGCCACGTGGATCAACCTTACACAACGGGCAAACAGACTATTCTCCAATGTTCTCTCGCATAAATTTGAAGTAATTATTATTTTATTTAAGAAAAACTAAATAATAAAGGAAACCCTTTTAATATCCTTTCCAAATATATATATATATATATATATATATTTTAGTTAAATACGAATTTTACGTACAAATTCTATCATTTACGTTCCTATAATAAGTATTGGAAAGGTATTGATATTGGAAGAACCAAAAGATTCATAAGAACTTATTGATATTGGAAGAACCAAAAAATTCATAGATATAGGAAGAAACCCTGTGTTCTTTCTACCATCTTTCGATTGTTAATACGATATATAAGGACCATCTTTCGATTGTTAATACGATATATATAAGGACAATGCTGAATTCTTCGTTCTTTTTCTTGATTTAATCTCTCTATTCATTAAGTATTCAATATTCAATTTAAAATGACATTATAAACGAAAGAATAAGAAGCCCTATCTAAACTTATGTTTTTTAACTAATATAAATTATTATATACTCATAAAATTGAATAGCGGTCAACCTGTGCTTGTTCCAAGAAGCAACTTCCTATGGTATGGGATGGTCCCCTATTGATAATGGAAAGAAAGTAATTTCACCGCTATTTATTAGGCAAAGAAAGATTATTTGATTTAAAAAGTTAACAATTGAGCTGAAATTTTATCCCAACAAAATTCTAACTTCTAAAACCATATAAACAATTCTATTTTACCTTACCTGAACAAAATTCTATGAACCAAATTTGCAACGAATATATTAAACATAAAATTAAAAGTCAAAAGGAATGTCAAGAATCAAGAACAGAGAATACGTATTTTGGTATAATAGATTTGTAAAGATAGCCTCCCTCCTACTAATGAACTAATGAACTAAGAAAAAAAGGCAAGATTTGTACAAATAAATAGAGTTCAGGCGATAAGGAGGTTGACAAATAATGAAGAACAAAATATTGATGAACAAAGAATCTACAGGTAAAGAATAAAGGGGTTCTCTCTCTCTCTCTCTCTCTCAACATTAATAAAACATAGGGGGAGAGAGAAACAGGTAAAACAAAATTTCAACTGCGGAAGCAAAATTACTTTAGTGATGATTTACGACTGTACAGTAAAATTATAAACAGTATTATGAACTCAACAAGTCATAAGCCACCATCACCACCTCTCCTCTAATTCCTCTTTTCACCCAGCTTCCAAATGCAATTATATATTTATATATACTCTGTTCTCATACCTTCTTTTATATCCTTTTCAGAACTTCAAATCTTCTCAACCAAACCCGAATCCTTCATTTGCCTCGTGAATTGCAAGGATCAGTCTTTCCTCCAGATGCTGCTTTGACGGATACTCTGGTAAATCTAACTGGTTGAAGCTGTAGAGGCAAAGATGATAAGCCAAAAAAATTCATGGATGGTAACAAATATAGCGTCGCCATTTATTTATTACCATGTATGAGCAGATGGCAAGTGGTCTGGGCTACCGTATGCCTTGTGTATTTGGAACTTTTGTGAACCTGAAATTCCTTGCAGAGCACTGAAGCCTTCTAAAGGCACCTGTGAATATTTTACAGAGAGAATGTTCAGACCACAGTTACAATTAAAATGCAGAAGAAACTAAATCTCAGAATGGGTTCTACATTTGGTGGCCTTTGTGAATGTGCGGATAGATTATGAAATCATGTATGCGACAGGTTAAAATACAGCAAAATCAGCTAGGTAATGGTGAATAATGAACTAGAGAGAATTTTGATCCGATTTCGGGTCGGTTCATCTCGAATTTAGAACAGGTCCATGAGTAATAAGTAAAAATGAAAAAGAAGATAGAATCAACCAAACACAATATGTTCAACCCGTACATACTAACATACATCATGAGGCCGACCTTTCTCGAGTGATATGAAGAGCATTTTCACCGGCCCTCGGTAAACAAATAATGGATATCCAGGGTACAAGTTTTCAGAGCAATAAATTTTTTAAAACCGAATTGACAGAACTTTGAACAGTTATTTGACTATTAATCCCAGCCTGTCTACCGGATGAAAATTGCAGAGTTCATATCACAATAATAAAGAGAGGGGGCACGAAATTAACCTCCCCTCTCCTTTCATATTTAGTTTCAGTGATTGAGCAAAATCAGCATACCTTTGAAGTGCCCGTCACAAACTGCAAAAGGCGGGCCTTGTCTTCTTTGCTAAAGGCTTGAACAACCTCCCAAAACCACTGAATGACAGGAGATGCAGCACTATATCCTGAATACTCCGTGTTTGCTCGCATATCATCCACTGAAAACAAATTATCACACAAACTTGAGCGAGAATTCTATCTTCAAAATTCGGAGGCAGAAAGTAATTTTAATTTGTAAAGAATTGTTTATAGAACAATGAATAAACAGAGCACTTACGATCAATATCTGGGAGCCCACAAATCAACAGTTCAAGTTCCTTGTCATTAAAAATAGATATTAGTTCCCTAGGAATTATTTCATGGAAACCATCCAGAAAGGCATTAATTTGAGGCCGAATAGCCGTTGTTAACTGATGCTCAACAACTAGATCAACATATTGGTATTTATTCTCCTCTGTTACTTTAGTGTTCCGACCACCAGGAATCAGTTCATAATCAGTCACCTAATGGAACAAGATAGCCAAATCTTAGTAAAATGTATGGTATACGTTTTACATCAGGCCACACATTGAGAACAAGAACTATTACCTCCGTCTTTTCATAGAGGATCAGCTTCTCCTCATCGGCATCAACACTAAATGTAAGTCCCAGAACATCACTGATATCATTCTGGAAAGCAACAAAAAGACCAAACACACGAGTTCAATAATAACTCAAAAAGAAAAATTATCATTATAGAAGTGCCAATACTAGAAGGCATAATTCTTATCAACCATAAGTATAAACAGTTGTAATCAGTACCTCAAGCATCCATTTCAAGTTTTTGTAGTAATCGGGATCAATAGCTTCAATGTCATGATAGGTAACTTTGACTCCCAGAATATGCTTGTAAAACGATCGAGTGAAATGGACATCCAAAAGCTGTCCATCATAAAGTGCTTTGCCAACCTGGCAAAAGAAACCAATGAGCCATGTGCAAAGTCAAAGTTGTTTAACTAAATCCATTAAATGCAAAAAAAAAAAAAAAAAAAAAAAAAAAAAATTGCACTGACCACTCGCCCAACAAACTTGAAATATGATAGATGCTCTGTTTGGTAACCAGAATTGGGGTTCGGTTGAAATGTTGAATCATTGCCAACAGTCGTGAAAAGCAATGCTCCCTTGTCAAAGATAACCCTGGACAATACCTGATACCATTCCCTTGAAAGCCCACCAGCATCAATGCCTTCCTCTCCTTGAAAGTGAACTGTCAGCCTACCTTTCAAATCTTGTGTTGACCTCATTCGCAACTGATTGTATGAATCTTCAAGAATGTATGCCCTCCTAACAGAAATTCTTAAAGGACTATGATGATCATGTTGATGCTTTATTCTTGATCTAAAATGAGAACGCTTATTGTCAAAATCAATAAATCTAGGGACCTTCAACATAGGGGAGAATGACTTCTCCAACAGCCCAGGATTTTGTCGAATAAAAGCATTCAGCAGTTTTCTGTGCTTCTCTGAGAACCTAATGAAGGCGATGTGTTTTTCATCAACTTTTTGGGTTGGCACTGTAGTTCTTTGCAGCACAGCAGAAGCGCCAGCATCCTCAACCTCAGAAACTGTAGCAATATTCAACTCCTGATCTGAACCAGGCTGGGCAGGATGCAACTTCTCACACACCACAAAAAAAGACTCAATATATGGTAATATATTCTGACTTCCAGCAGGAAGTGGGGGTGTCACACCAGTCGGCTTAGATGTAGGAGTACGAAATGATACCAACGTATCAGGGGAAGAATCTGAATAGCTCTCGATCTTGCCAATACAGGTGCTCAGCTCCAGCCACAAGGGCTCCAAAGCAGCATTGATATCACAAACCAAAGTAAGAGCAGAAGCATGCTCTTTTTCGGGAAGAATTGAAGAATCTTTTCTTTTTTCAACCAGTAATGCAACAAGAGAGCTTAATGCCTGAAGAACTCTTAATATCGCAGCTCCATCAGAAGATGATATGCTGAGTGCTTTCACCGCTTCTCCAAACATGTGCAACTCATCCATAGCAGATCTTGTCAATTTTTCAACCGACTCTGATAGCTCAGTAATAAACAGGCGACAATGAATTGGAGCAATGTCTACCAACTTCTTCATCACTTCTCCCACAAGAGCATAAGTATTGTCTGATAACCTAAACAACATAAAAGGCATTAAGCCAAGCACATGATTTATTTGCATAAAAAAGCACAAAGCAATGTCTCCGCATGTCAAAACCTAGGACAAGCTGGAATCTAGATTTACCACTCATTAAGATAAGAAAAAAAAAATATTTATAAAAGACAGGGAAGGAAGGAAACAAACAGTACAATGAAGAAGAAGACTCCATAACTACCATACTCTTCTAACTAGATAATAATCATGTCCAAATAAACAATTCTACGGAGAGGTGCAGCTGTCAATCATACCCTTCTCGTGCCAACAGTGAGCACAGAAGCCGTAATTCTGCTTCTGGCAGGTTTGCAAGAATACTATGAATATCAAATTCACCATCAGCAGCTGAAGCTGCCATTTTAAAGTAAGAACCAAGTTTAGATGATGTTCCAACCCCAGAGGATACACTACTAGATTGTCCATTCACTTCAGCATCGGATAAGGAAACTTCAGGAGCAGCTGGTTGCTCAACAGTAGATTGTGTGGGTTGATCGGATAAATGTGATTTGCTTTCAGCGTTGTCAATGATCACTTCCAATAAATTAAGCAGCTGAGGAAGGAATACAAGGACGCCAGAAAAATAGTTTTAACTTCTGAATGTGCCAAATGTGACCAATAAAAGAAAATAAATATGCAGTTCAATATACTGCACTACCTGCTCAAGGTGAGCTATACTTCTCAAATACAGAGGTTGGTTTAGAAGGCTTAGAAGTAAGGCAATTGACAAGTAACCTCCAGACTGCGGCCTACAGTCTATTTCATTTCGGTCAACTGCCATCACAGCTTTACCACAATCCTGATTTACATTCTCTGATTCCTGTAAGGTGGGTCTGAAAAACTTGCACTGAAGTAATATCTTAGCTACATGCGGATGATTCCGGGCCAAATAGGTCAGTGTTTCTAGAACACGTCTTGACACCAAAGGAGGAGCACCTATAAAGTAAAGACAAAATGCATAGCTATTACAAGGGAGGTGACAACACCCAAGCTAAAATAGATCACGGAGGAAAAACCAAACTCAAAATTTCGTTTGATGATGAAAAACTTCCACTTTCGCAACTGTATACAATTTTTGCATTAAAGGATAAATTGAATCAAAATGTATATTGACAAGCACCAGATTAGATATACTACCTTCAACTTGCAAATGATTTACTACTCGGCAAACGGACAAAACCAATCAAGAAAAATTAATAAATTTTGATTAGCTAAAAAGGAATGAATCTAAGAGAAAATAATGGAAACAGAAAACAAATCCTCACCATCGAAAAATGAAGGACGTGAATATATAACATTACGTTGGCAAGCATAAAGGCGATATGAAAGCTCAGTAGTGTTTGACTGGTTAGCAGGCTTTCTTCTATCAAAAAGCAACACGTCCATAAGAATTTTCACCAATGACGTCCTGGTTTCATTATGTGCGCATAAATTTAAAAGTAGCCTCTGCAGTTGACCTTTATACAAAGGCTGAAAAATGGAATTCATTAGAAAATGAAAGCAAAATAGAAAAGCAAACAAAGAGCATTTGAAGAAGAGATGATACCTGCACAACGCGAAGTAACCTTATCATAGCATGCAAAGCATCGGTATCAACTAAAGGAGCTCCTTCAGCTTCAATGAGCCTAGATCCAAGAGATCTGCGAGAGGAAATGCTTCCACCAGTTCTGTCTAAACCAGAAATACCTTCAACTCTTCTGGTGATTTCACCTCTGCGGTTTCTAGGATGCATGCCAAAGAGACTACGGTTGTGATATCGATGTGCAAATCGTTCACGTAACATGTTTGCCTCAGCCACAAGAGCAGGCGTGAGATTGGCAAGAATAGCATCAGATGAAGTTAGCAAAACCTGCAGTTTATAACTAATATGTCAGCTGACAAACAAATACCACCTTCCCACAAAGTAACATATTACCTCTTCTCGAAGATCAGAAGGGAATGTAGCAATTATCGACACAGTGTCCATCTCAACTGGTTGGCCCTCCAGTTCCTGGGATAGATGCAGCCTTTGTGCTTGCTGCTGTGCTAGAACTTCAGCTCGAATATCTGGAGGAAGTGCAGCAAGAAATTCTGGATCAATATCTCCAGAATTTTGTGGTTCATTGCTTGGCGGCTGCACCACTTGACCCTGTTGGGTGGAAAGAACTTCAGCACGCAATTCCTCAGGAAGGGCATCCAAGAATGCCGGATCTATTGCCCCCAAACCAGTATCACTGTTAGTCTGCTGTTCCCCAACCGGTCCTTCCTCATCTGCTTCTCGACTTGAATTTTCTGAAACTTCAGTCACAATATGTAGGGATGTATCTCTTCCACTTAGTGAGGCAGAATTAGTGAAAGAAACGTTGGACCTTCTCATACGGGCAGCTTGTGAATCACCCAATGACATTCTATCAGCAGAACCTTGTCTATCTCCACCATCATCATGACCGTCATAACTTCCAATTTCAACATCCAGACTCCGAAGGCTCTCCCCAAAAGTTGCACCACTACCACCACTTTCTTGACTCACAGCTTCAACATCCCTCACAGCAGCATCATTATGTTCAAACTGCATTTCAACAGGTTGTGATTGTTGAATCACCTGAGTTCCTTGCAGGGATTCACTTGCAGCAGGTCTACTATTGGTACCATCAGAACTGTTAATTGCCACAGGTGGTGGTAAATTATCGTTACCATGCTGCCCACTGTTCTCAACAATAGTCTCAGACCTTCCACTAGGTTCTGATGTCTGTATTTGTCCATTGCCATCTCTATTATCAGGCTCTGCATTTGCATCAAGTTCAGACAACTTCTCAGGAGTTGGTCTCCTCAACTGGGAAACAAGCAACTCTTCAAGGCCTTGGGGTATTACACCATTGTTAGAGCCACCATTATGTTGGATGTCGTTGGCCCACAAGTTTAGCCGGTGCCCATGGCGTCCACTCCTCAAAGACCTGAAAACAGTATCCAACCCTGAAGAATTGTTTTCCAAGCTCCTTTCTGAAATAACCATATCCCGATTATTCTCTGAAACAAATAAAGCAAATTGTTATGAAAAATAAATACATGATATAAGTATACAGTCAACATAAAATGTAGCAAAATATGGGAAAAGATTACCCGAAGGTCTAAAAGGAGTAGCATGCAATCCAGGACCCCCTAAAAGGGGATGGCGTGAGGGTGCAACAGTATCTCCTGTTCTTCCCAAAAGATTATAAATGGAAGTTGTGCGCCCTTGACGTCTAGAGCCAAATATTTCAACTGGCATTACATGGAGAGTTTCATTTTGAGAAGTATCTCTTCCAAATACCTCAACATGGTCAAAAACATTTATTCCATTAATACCCTCTTCTAGTCGTAATAAAACTCCATCTTCATCATCCTCATCATCTTCATCATCTTCCTCCAGTACCTCATCAAATTCGTCATCGTCAATCTCATGATCATCATGGTCTGTATCAGGATGTGGAAGATGGTGGACTTCATCATCTTCCAGATCATTCTGCTCCTCCTCGTCCTCGTCCTCGTCCTCATCCTCATCTTCATCTACTTCATCACCATCATCCCCAGACATCTCCTCATCGTCATCTTCATCTAGATTTTCTGGCACATGAGGCTGAATTTCAATTTGAATATCCACTGTATCAATACCATTTTCAAGACCACGTGCTTCCTCCGGTGTTACATGCATACACTCATCTTCGGCATTGGCCCCAAAAACCCCATGAAGATCTTGGTCGTGCTCCATATCATCAGTAACAGCCTCGGAACCACCGTAGATTTGGTTAGCATTATACGGCTCAATCTGCTCAGCTGGGATTGATTCATGATTGGACTGTGACACTGTTTCCATTGCCCTGGGTGTCTCGCCAATATTCTCACCACCAGGTTGATGGTGATCAGGAGTCTTAGATGAACTATCACCCTTTCCTGCATTAGAATCTCCAAAATGAACATGCTCCTTGGTTACCAATTCCAGGGCTTTAATAACACCTGTAACAACTTTAGGCGAGTCTGGATGGTCTAGATCCAGGACTTTAAGAATTTGAGTGAAAGACCTAACAAGACCAGCGTCAACAAAAGTTGCAGAAGCTTCTGTAGTGATGTATGAGCCTGTGGGTGTACGGGCAGCTAACATATCATTTAGCAGGTCAACAAAAGCTTGAAGGTCACTGCTGGGTGGCCTAGATCCATTACATGAATCAATAAATTGGTTCAGAATAGAACCAACCTCCACAAAAATCCTTCTTCTTGCCTCACTGGAACGGACACAGGAGGCAACCAGAAACTGACTCCCCCTGGTTGCTAATTTATGCTTCCAGTCACCATCAACTTTCTTTTCCTTCTTAGAATTTCGTGATAATGGGATAAATCCATGAAGGATGTGATGAATTATTCCACCAGTGCATCCGCCATTAGATTCCCTTTGATGAACAGGTCTGGAACAACAAACTTCAGTATCTCTCCGAATCAGGACATGAACTGAGGAGGCATACATTAACAAAATCTCTGTCAACAACTTTAAAATAAACACCACCTTCGCCAATGATGCAGAAGCTTCCTGGCTATTTGCATCATCTTCAGATAGCGAAGCAATGGCTTTCCCTTTTCCCTTAACTGCAGCAACATCAATGTCCATATCAGAAGATGCTTGGGCACCGCTGGTCAACTCCACAGTAACATCATCTTTCATAGGAGGTATAAACGTATATACAGACTCCAAAAGAAGTTCAATCACATTTATGAAGTTTTGAGAGGATTTTTTATGAACACGACTACTTCTAGAATCATGAAACTTGCTCCGCACATTTCCTGCAGTGGCTGGATTAGCATTGCCCAAAGGAACTTTCACATCATGATTCTGTGTTTTCTCTTTTTCCATTGATTTTTCCTTGTCTCTGTCTTTCTCTTTACTTTTATCCTTCTCACGATCTTTCAGCAATACAACGTAAGGCCTCTCACCAATCATCTCAATTTGGCAGACAGATTGAGTAGCCCGCATAAATATCACAGGATCCCTTGAAATAACAGAATTTAAACCTAACAAAAAATTTCTAGGGGTTACCCTCCCATTTGGATGTCTGTTCATAGCAGTGATAAGGGTATGCCTAATTTCAGATTCCATTGCCTGCTGAAGAGTTTGAGGATCTTCAAGGATGTGACGGATAATGGTAGATGCAATACTGTCGAACCCAGGAAAGAGGCTAGTTGTTGGCAATGAAAGCAAGGAAGTTAACCCCCCCGCTTCAAGGAAACTAACAGCAACAGAATGCGATCTGGTGAGACTCGAGCATAACTGCAGAACAGCATGCATTGTTTCACATGGAAGCCTTTTCTTGATACAGCTGCAAGCAATTTCAATAAGTTCTTTTTGATTGCCAACATCAATATACTTTGGGGAAAGTCCCAAGGCAGACTGCAACTTATTTTGTTTATCTTCGTCAATGGTCAAAGTGTCACCACCAACATTATCCCTTTTCAGCTGGTCTGCTATTTCAGGATTGAATTTCTTCTCCTCCTGCAAAAGCCGATCAATGGCAAGAAATGCAGCCGTAACCCACTTAGGAACTTCAACTTTAACGCCAAAAGACAATCCAGAATCCCATTGCGAAAGTAGATTTGAGGAAACTGTAACTAAACCATTTTGATAGGCAGCTTCTCGTGCCACAGTATCATCATTAAGGATTAAGGCAATAACATGAAAAAGAGCAGATAATGTTGTACTATTTCCACTATCAGAAATTTTATCACAGCCCTTCACGCTCTCAATCAGAAAAGACATCACATTAGACCGATTTTGACCATCATTCTGAGAGCAAATCATCACAAGCAGGTCTCTAACTGGAAATGCTAGAGTTTCTTTTGCTCGCAAAAGCCTTACGCATGTAGACAACAACTCCTCGGTACAAGGGAGTTGGACTGATTCTTCTATCTGCTTTGAGACCTCACTTGAAACAGGTTCCTTCATTTCCAATTCAGAGTTTCCTAATGATAGGGCAAGTGCACGAGCAAGTTCATCATCCTCTTGGACCTCCTCTGGATGGGAGAACAACCACTCCATAGCCAATTCTACACTGTTCGATCCAACTTGCCTCAGTGCTTCTTCTGCCCTACCCCTTGAAAAACCCATCTCAACAATTGTCGAAATTGCTGTTTCATTTGGAGGAGGGCCAGCAATACGAGCACTGGAATTGCTACTGACACTTTTAACTTCAACCCCAGAATATATATGCCTAATGATAGATATAACAGTGGTAATAAATTCACAACTACAGTCAATAAACTGAGGATGGGTCCAAACAGGGAGGACTGCCTTCAGCACCATGGACTGGAGGACCTTCACAAAAGTCTCAGCATCGCGAGGAAAGGGAACATCACCACTAGTCAGTGGTTGTGCAAGCAAATGCTTAGTGAATGAAGATAATATAAACGGTGAGGTCACCAGGTGATCCATGAGTCTTCCATAGCTAGCTAAGGGGCCTTGAATCCATGAATGATCATTATCTGTCTTTTCATCTTGCTTTAAATTTGCATCATCGGTTTCCATAGGAGAAGACGGGGCTCTATTTATTGTGAAAAGCAACTGGCTTGTAGCTTCAAAAGTGGTCAGAACAGATGACACAACTCCATGACCATATAAGCAATTTAGCAAAACAGTATTACAGGAATCTGGTCTATCCAGTAATATGCCATCAACAAAATCAATAACCTTCCCAAAGTAACGGCACTTGGTTGATATTGATCCCTCAGATCCAGAAGCATTCACATGACCCACAAAATTCATATGATCTAACACAAGGGAGGACAAAGTGGAAGCCACGGCCTTGGAGGAAGACGATACATTTACCACATCATCACGGCGACGAGATGGAAGCAGCATCACCTTCCCTAACTCTTGAATCAAATGAGTAGTATGGAAAGAAAGGGATCTCACGAGGTCGCAACAAGAAGCATAACAAGTTCTATGCTTGGAATATTCTTTTCTGTTAGAGGCCCCAATGGTGTCAGAAGACTCTGAACGTCGTTGATTATTGGCTCCAAATTGCAGGAGTGGAGAACCATTAGGACCCATCCTTTGAAGAGAACTAGGGGCACGACCAAGATCCCGATACAAATTAATAAGGTCAAAAAACTGAGATTCAACGCTCCATCCAGATGTCCTCCTCCTTAACAAGGGATCGAGGAACTGCCTGAAAGAGTTAAACCTTTGCTCTTCAATTTCATTTGTATGGACCTCAGAGTTCTGCAACTCAGTAATAGAACCTGTACTTTCATCTTCTAACTCAGGTTTTACATCTTCAAGGAGGGCTATCTGCCACAAAATTTGTCGATGCACACGTCCAATATCTTCTAATACATTCTTGCTCTCATTGCCAAACTCAGTGAGCAATGCCGCCACCCATCGATTGTCTTTGGAGTCAGCAAGAAACAAAAGGAACTCAACAAGAAAAAGTGAAGAAAATATTTTTTCATCTGGTGTTGTCCTGGGATCAAGCAAAAATGATCCAGAAACCAAGTCAAACCCAGTCAAGACTTTCTTCAGATGGTCTCTAAGCGAGGAGCAGAACGCACGTGCCAAGGGAGCAGAATGATGCTGGGTAAAACCTTTGAAAACCATTGTACTATGTAAAGCAATAGTTCCATTAGCTGACTGAGCAATGGTAGGTCGTAACAACAGCTTCAATAAAGCCTCAATCCCAGAATTCTCCACAAATATCCTACATGTTTCAGAATTCTCCATTGTCCTGTGAACCAGTACCATCAGATGAAAAATACATAATTGAACGACTTGCTCAGTATTAATCACTTCTTCAGTAACAATGCTGTTATTGTCTTTGTCATCAGAATCTGTTTCCATTGCAGTGTTCCCATTAAGCTTTCCTGATGAGTCAACAGGGTCCTTATCCCCAAGGGAAGTGATTTTTTCAATTACTTCAAGGATAATATCAACTCCACTGCTTCGCAATGATGAAACATGGCGCCAAAGCTCTTCCACTGCATTAGCCAGAGGAACAATTGCTTCATTCATTACCAAAACATATTTTTCTTTGGTAAAAATGTCAATAAGGAACCTCAGTGCCAAAGTTTCTTTCACTGCTTCCAGTCCTCTGGCATTAAGACAAATTGCACCAATCCCATTAGGAACGCAAGTAATTGCCTTAGGAGAAGGCAGTATTCCAGCTGCCACTGAAGCTAAAAATGCATCTGGAAGACCCAACTCATGCAACAAAGGATAACAAGTAGGATCTTTATGGATGATTTCACTCATTAGAGTCACAGCCGAGCAATAAATATCACCACCAAATTTATCTACATTGCCAAATATCAGTGACAGAATGTCAGGTAAAGTGTTTGTAGAGCTCGTTGGGACATATGTAGCAACCCCCAGTGCCTTCAGTGAAACCTTAATCATCCGTTTTTGATTATACAACTGGTCATCATTACATCTGGAGCTCTCACCAATAATCATTGAATCTATATTATTCCCACTTAAGCCAATTACTCTATGTACCTCTGTCTGCAGCCTTTCAACCAAAATTTCAACTCCCCCTAACTCCTTAAAAAGAGATACAGCAGAGCTGCTGAAATCCATGAGCTTTTGCAATGTTTTCACAGCAAGACAAACGAGATGCAAATGGGAAGGGTCAGAATCCTCCAATAGAGGTAGGAAAGTGGGAACCATCCCTGAACTCCGAATATTGTTTCCTGAAGCTGAAGAGGAAACCATGTGGAGCAAGTAGAACTGAAGGAGCGCTTCCACAAAGGCAAGAGATGATGGATCGTTTGAATTTTTCAATGATAAAATAGCCTTCTGAAGAACATTCAAGAGTATTGTACGGTTCCCCCCAGCAAAACTAATGCTAGATCCACTTAAAATCCTCCGTTCATGCGATGAATATGCAGAAAACTGAGCTCCCAGAGCACGCATTGCAAGTGTCCTGATGGTTCCAGGAACAGTTTCCTCTGACCGTACAATTCTAATCAGTTCATTTGTATATTCTGGCTCATTAGCAAAGAAAGCAACAAGCTCGTCATGAGAATCACCCGACTGAACAAGTACAATGAAGGCAAGAAGGCATATTTTACTATACAGTCTTCTTAAATTAGAAGAGTGAAAGGCACGAGCATATCTGATCCTGGTCAAAAGTGAGAATCTAAGCTCAGGAGGTACATCATACAGCTCAATGCACTGTTTCAACACCGTCAAATCATCTTCCTTCTTTAAATGTAAATCTGGTATGTGTATAACCCTGGAATTAGAAGAGCTTGAACTTGAACTGCTTTCATCACTACTTTTGGCACCACACCCATGCAACTCAAAATATAGGCTCGAACCTATCCGGTACTGAGCATTATTAGTATCATTTTCAACATCATGTGGAAATAAACAACGTCCTTCCTCTCGGGTTATCTCATCTGCAACAACACATGAATATAAACCCAAGCCCTCTTCCTTGCTTCCCCATCCCTGTGCGAGAGAGAGAAGATAGCTATTTACAGAACCACAACCAATCAACTTCCCTCTTCCATGAAGCTTCGAGGGATTTATTTTAACAAGGGCAGAAAGAGTTTCTAACGCAGCTATAAGAATTTCAGGATCCGTTGATGCAAGTAGGAGATTGAAATACTGTTGGAGGAAGAAATAAAAAACAGAATTATGAAGAAACTCAGGACTTATAATAAAGGTAGTAGGACAATCCTAAGATAGAGGCAAAATAAAAAGTTTTACCAACCAAAATGTAAAAAAGCACAGTGAATCAACATCAGCATAACATACCTCCAATCCATCAAGGGATCCCTTGTTGTGGCAATTCTCTAATACTATCTGCATGACGCGCAGAATCTGTAGAATTGCATGTTTGGGAAATGGGCTATCATCTTCTAAAATTTTATCAGACAAGAGGTCTTTCCTACAAGATAAATATGTCTTGAAATATGTATCAAAATGCAGAAATAGAGGCCTCCAATGATGATAGTTACCCTGAAACCCGAGGAAACAAGTCTTATATTGGATATCTGAAATCATTCAAGGAACTAAAACTTCATGTTAAAAGTATCGACAATTTACCACCTTATTGTATTCCCATCGAAAACCAGAAAGATGTATTGCTATATCATGCAATGGACACTGGATCACCTTGTCAATAAAAGCTTTGATTTTTGGAGGCTGCAAAGCAACATATAGACCAATCGTGTCACCAAAAAAAAAAAAAGGATAGTAGATTAGATAGAAAAGAGAGCGAAGAGTTTTTATTTTGATGAGAAACCAAGCTATCATGGAGAGAAAATGAAAGAACACAAAGGCCATAAAAAAAAAGAGAGCCCTCCAAAAAGAGGCCAAACAATTAACTATACCAAAGAAAAAAAGCCTCTGGTTCAAAATAACAAGGCCTAGCAGAAAATTATAAATAAAAGAGAGCAGTGTGAGCAAAAATGAAAGGGAGATATCATTAATGTAGAGGTCTGTATAACATGCTTCATAAATGAAAGGTATGTGAATTTTACCCCTCCCTAAGGAAAAACTTTGCTCCACCCCTAGAGTCTTTATGGTAAAATCAGAACGGGCTAAATTATTTACTTGGTAGTATGTTGGCATAAAATGCATTAGTGAACCTTCTAATTTGGAAGAATGTAATAAATTCATGTTATTCTTCCAGTTATTTCATGAGGCGTAAATGAGACATAGAACTTGAAGCCTATTGTTTCATGAAGGCATAAAACTCATCTACAAATTTTACACCTTGAAGCTGGCATAAGTGTCAAGCCTTTAAACCATCAATATAAAGTTATAACCATTTTGTTTTGGCTTGAACCAAAGGAAGTAGGAAAAATTACAAAATAAAATAGACAGTGTGTACCAAGAGGAGCCCAAAAGGTGGTAAGATCCACACATTCTAAAAGTTGCAACACTTATCTTTAACAATTTTACAATACTAGGCAACAATTGAATATTGTTATCCTACGATTCAAAATCACTTTTAAAAGACACACACAAGCACTCATCATTTAATTGAAAAAAGCAACTCCAAAGCCCTTAATGGCTAATATCTGCCACCATTCCTGACATCTCCGAGGAGGATGAACAAAACAAACAAAGAACTCATACTTTTTAGGGCAACATCACTACCACAGTAGTAATATCACCGCTTACTCAAATTCTTATGTTCGGTTCTGCAGGAGAAAAATAACAACTTCAAAGAAAAAGTGTCCGAGCTTCCTATGGAAGATTTTTCCTTATCTTCTTGAAGATTAGGAGGTCTTGTTCATGAGTAAAGAAAGCTCAATTTGTGCACAAAATTCTCACTTCTAAGATCCAACTTTTCTATAGTACGGTTCTTTTTCTCCTTGTGGGAACTTGGAGGGCGAAGGAGTACTAACATCTTCATCCATCAATCATTGCCGTAATTATCTAATTGAATTTAATATGTTTTTAAAGAAATGAAAAAAAAAAAAAAAAAAAAAAAAAAAAAAAAAAAAAAAAACTCACAGACGGTATTAAAAAGTAATAGAAATATCAGATTAAAAAAATTGTGAAAATTTTGTTCCCTACCAATACTGACTTGATGGAACTTCACATGTCCATACATCAATCTTCCTTCTTTTTAATAAGAAACCAAGCTACAATATCTAATAAAAGCTCATATACATCAAACTTCATTGAATCTTGCAGGGATATCAGACACTACAATTTAGCTTTTTCAATCCAGCCCTACACAAATATATTTATCCAATTTTTGGGGCATTCAAAATATGACTGAATATGGCATGTGTCGAATGTCAATATCTAGAAAATAAATGTCCTACTTAAATAATAGCCTCTAAAGTTAAATTGTCAATGCTTCATCCATAAAAAATTGCTCGCTCATTGTTTAAAATCATTAAAAAAAAAACCCGCAAAACGTGAACGCAGCATGTGATATAACTTATGAAGTGAAAAAAACATTACCAACAAATGTGACATAATTAAAAAAGCTCTTCGATTAACTTAAACTACACTACATCGTGCTGAAAAGTGTGATATACTGCAGTATAACACAAATATCTCCATTAATACATAAGAAACGTAAATGATTCCTCAGTCAAAATCTGCACTCGTCATCAACTAAACGCCACATTACTACCAAAACATTGAGAGACAATAGTCGCCTAAAATTGCCATTGACGCCCTTTCCCAGAAAATCGAGTCATCCGAACCAAATATACGACAATCAAATTAACGTAATCGCTAGTTGGGCATACCAATTAGTGCAATGGATAGATAATATCCATCGGAAAGCGGCATAGAAGTCAGAATGCATGAAACCACTCATCGAGAATAAAATTATATAAAAAAAAAAAAACAAGAAATTTAAAACTAACAGGCTCAGAGTCGAGTTTAACAGAGGGACCAAAGGAGCCCTCGCCGGATAGAAGTTGCCGCAGCCTCGACGGCAAGCTTGATCTTTGCGTAGTCATCTCACCACGTCTTCTCGACTTTCAACTACTGTAAAAAGGGGGGGAAAAAAACAAAAAAAAAAATGAAAAGATGCAATCAAAATTAAGAATAAAGAGAACCGATACAATCAAACAGAGCAACAGGAGCATCAAAAACCCTAACACTGAAGTCAAAATAATTGCAATGGGTGTGACACACAAAATATGGAGTGAATGAGTTAGAGAGAGAAACGAAGAGGAGCGGTACCTGAGGAAGAAGATAGAATGAGAACGCAAACGCGCACATCCGAAAATTGGTGAGTGTTGAACAGCAAGAAGCAAATCGATGGGGTTTTGAGAGGAAGAGAGAGAGGTGGAAACCGCGAAACGATGGGAGAAAAGGAAGAAGAGGACAGAGAGAGAGAGAGAGAGAAGGGGCGGGGCGGGGTGGGGGTCGCTAGCCTAGCCGCGAGTCGCTGTATTGTTACGTATAAATGTGTATAATTCTGAATAGTGAACCCTTGGAAAGGAAGAAAAGTCGATATATATATATATATATATGGTGGGAAGCTGACACCAACTCCTTTCTTCCACAGATCTCCCGTTCATCACATTTCTCCTTCAATAATAATATTCCAAATAAATACTTTTATTCCTTAAATTTGTTTTTAAATAATTCCTTTTTTCTTCTAATTTTCACTATTTAATTAATTATATTTGTAGTAATTAGGAGTGAATATTACGATGATTGTTGTGACTTAATATGTACTGAATAAATATGAAAATATTATTACTAAATTTAAATGAAAAATAGAATTGGAATTGAAGGTTCTATCTTTATTGATATTCACAACAACCTCAATTGTAGGTAGCAGATTTTGGTCATTGCATCAGCTCGATGTCAAAAAGGCCGTTCTTCATGGAGACCTACATGAATTGGTTTCTATTCGTCCTCCGCCAGGGTCTCGAGCTCAGGGGGTGGAAGGGAAATTTTGAATATGTACCACTCAAGAGTGTGAATAGATATGAAAATATTATTACTGATATAGATTTGAGAATGAGAAATAAAATTGGGATTTAAGGTTCTATCTTCATTGATATTCACAGCCTCAGTTGCAACTAATAGATCTTGGTCACTGTATCAGCTCGATGTCAAAAAGGCCCTTCTTCATGAAGACCTACACAAATTGGTTTCTATTCGTCCTCCACTAGAGTTTCGAGCTCAGGGGGAGGAAGGGAAAGTTTGAAGGTGAAAAAAGGCGAGATATGGTCTCGTATATATCTCTCCTCGGCTCCTCGGGCTTGGTTCGAGATATGAAGTTTGGTTATGACGAGATGGGTTTCCAGAGAAGGAATGTTGATCATTCCATATTCATAAAAAGGAAATAAGAGGAAACTACTGTTCTCCTAATGTACTTAGTTTAGAACTCGAAAATTCACAAGTCAAATTATTATATTAGTCAGAAAGGCAGCTAGTATGCAAGTCGAGCGAGCTTTCATTAATACTAATCAAAGTCGAAAAGCTAAAGTCAGAATGAGCATAGAGATGATAGCCGCTTATCCATGAGCTCGATAGTCTTCCTTAAAACCGCTACCGATTCTTGAACAGAAAGCGGTATGCTTGCGAATACTATTTCTGGTCGAGACGTGTTAATGAAATCCATCCTGTGAACACAAAGTCTCGTTCATTATGTGAATAAATAGAGACTACTGTTACGGTTTCGAACGTAACTTCGGGATCAACCTCAATGAATAATGGCGTAACGGGCTTGGTATAGATCCGCAGCCCGCTCTGGGTCTTTAACCGAAACTAGGCATGGAAAAGTTTGATCAACGTCCTCCTCTCCTAAACTGAACCGGAACCGGAACCTTTATAGAATGAAAGAATCAGAATTAGATATTCCTTTACAGGAAAAATATAAACTAACTAAATGTTGATAATAAAATAAAATATACTCCTAAATCTAATCTTGGGAATAAAATAAAATATACTTCTATTCAAAATTAACTGATGATGAATATTTAAGATATATTCTCTCACTAATATATTATTCAAATATTAAATATTACTAAATCAATATTCTAACTAATTCAAACTAGAAATAAGTTGCACTAAATTCTGACCGGTTGAAGAGAACTCTAAGTTTAAATCGATCACAAGGTCGTAAGTGATTTTTAGATTTAAGCACTAATCGTGATTTAAAATAATTTAATGTGAGGTCCCACACTAGGTGGAGAGGACAACGAAACATTCCTTGTAAAGGTGTAGAAACCTCGTCCTAATAGATGCGTTTTAAAATTATGAGATTGACGATGATACGGGTCAAAACATACAATAGCTACTAGCGGGAGGTTTAGACTGTTACATTTAACCTCTTTATTTTGTATCGGAGAGTTTCGAGAGATGTTTGTGATTGTGGATTTTGGGCTTTGCAACTTGTTAGATCAATCGTTACTACGATCTTTCTAGTGTTAACAATTTGTTCGTTCTTATTCACTTTCATATAAAAAGAATAATAATTTACAAACGAACGAGAACAAACACGTTTTAGTAAGAGTTGTTTTTAAAATTTCTTATCCGTCAAAAGTATTATTGAAACGAAATTATAATATTTTCATAAAAAAATTGTCAACCATCAAAAAAAAATATATATATATTGTTTAACATTTTTTTAAACACCAATAATATTTTCAAAACGTTTAGAAGTCAATATTGATATTGTTGGATGATGGAAGTCCTACATCGGCTGATTTAGGAAATGATCGTAGATTTATAAGTGATGAATACTAACTTAATTGGTATGAGGCCATGAAATTTATACTCAAAGTGAACAATATCGTACCATTGTGGAGAGTCGTGTTCGTTTAGCATTTTCATTCAAAATAAAAAAATAAAAAATTAACTTGATTTAAAAAAAAAAATACATTAATCAGTGATTATTTTAATATATTAAAATGCCGTATAACACCTTCTTACTTTCTTGTAACATTATTGTATAGCCTAAACAAACGTGGGCGGGCTGAGGAGTTGGCACGTGCACAAAGTTGCTACATGCGTTGGCTCTGTCCCTGCTCATAAGATGCAACCATAGCCCCATTCCATGCGCGCATAAACCATGGACGAGATAAGAGCTTCAACGCCGCCGCCGCCGCCGCCGCCGCAAGACGAGGGAGCAGGGAGGTTTTCTGGCTCGAAGGAAGAAGCGTCGGTGATGGATCGCGTTAAGAAGGGGTGCAGGGCCGTTTATGCGTCTTCTCAAGAGGCACTGCGTTATGTGAAAGCTTTTTTCGTTGGCTGGGTTGGTTCTGTTACTATTTTGAATTGTGATTATTTGAGCTCTCGGAACTGTGTTAACGGAAAATGAAGTTTGGCAGGGGAAGAAGATGACGGCGAAGAGCGAGAAGGAAGCGGCGGAAGCAGATTTGAAGATGGCTAAAATGCAGGTTGAAGCTACTGAGGCCGCGGAGAACGCCAAGAAGGGAACTTAATTTGCGTGCATAATATTTTAGAATGGATCATCAGAAGTTTAGCCCTCCCCCTTGTAACCATTTCTTCTTACCATTTTTCAAATTTTGTATAATTAGTTCTATGATTTATGTATATTTCCCATTTCATCTGTTTGAATTCAATATTCGTAAGTTGCGATTTCAAATGAATCTATTCATTCAAAAGAATCGAATTGAATCGAATACGTTTCTTATAATACCTGATCAATGTATCATTGGATCAATCTATATTAATTGATTGTCTCCGTTGCGCGGCTAATAAAGGCCTTTTAGAGAAACCAAATGTGATATGTGAACTGTAGAGTTGAACGAAATACCTTTACAATGATATGGAAACCTTTTCCTAGCGTCCTAAAAACTTTGAAAAGAACTCCAGGAAAGTCTGTCTGATACGATAATTAAGAAAGTCTACCTTATCGAGGATATGGAAACCTTTTCCTAGCGTCTTAAAAACCAAGAGAACTCCAGGAAAGTCTGTTTGATACGATAATTAGGAAAGTCTATATTATCGAGGATATGGAAACCTTTTCCTAGCGTCTTAAAAACCTTGAAGAGAACTCCAAGAAAGTCTGTCTGATACGATAATTAAAAGAAAAGTTACAAGAGCTTAAACTGAAAATAGACACTATTATACCGTTGGAAAAATTGGTGGTTTCGATATTTTTCCATTCATTCTCCATACCAAATTCTAACATTTTCCATCCATTAGATCCATATGCCAACATGTATCTTTAACAACTAGATGGATCCTTCTCCCTACCGAATTCTAATGTTTCTCATCCATTCTCCCTACCCGATTTAACAACTAAATGGAGGTTGGCTTCCCAACAAAAACTTTTACAAATACTATACATTTCGTAAATGGGATTTCATAGTTCATAATTGCTTTCGAAGAGGGAATGAATCTAAAAATAGTGAATAAAGAAGAAAGAAAAAACAGAGCATGGTGATGGGGCAATAAAGGAGCAGTATTATGAGAAGGGAATATTATAACAAACCATGGGCGGAGGACGGAGGCGGAGGAGCTTCCAGACGAATATAGTCGTACATAATGGCTTGGAAAGGGCTGGTGCTTCTCGGCTGCGTGAAGAAGATGGTGTTGTCGCCGGAGACCAGCCGGTTTCCCGGAATATTCACGTTGTAGAGCCAGTACAGGCCGTGAATGCCGTGTCTAGCGATCGAATTGTCCCTTCCGATTAGCCCACTTGAGAACACCGGCTTTGCTTTCGGGTCATTTACTCCAACCTTCAAAACAGCAAACTTTCGTCTCAATAATTAATGGTTGGAAACTCTGCAAAAGTTGAACAAATTTTAATTTTGTAAACCTGCAATTCCGCGATAGAAGCGGAGGCCAGTGCGACCCGAAGCTTGTAAGTTGCTTGGCTGTCCACGTTGTCCAGCTCGAACTTCACCTGCCATGTTGTTCCCTTGAATGTTCCGTTTTCTGTCTTCCTGTAGATCAACAGAAGCTGTTTGTATTCTTTTCTTCTTCTTGACAGTGGTTAATAGACGTTAATACATATGATTAGATACAACTTTGATTGATCTTTCACTGCTCAATTTGGTTTCATATATAGCCGCCTGCTTCCAACTCAAATCTGATACTCTAAACGACTTGTTCTCTCATATTGTTAAATGTTCATGATATCGTTGATTTGGACTTCGTGAAACGACTCAGGTTTTAGAAGACAACAACTGCAACAAGCCCATTTTCAATACTCATTTACGTGAGATCCACGTAGGGAGAATAACGAAACATTCGTTATAACGAGTGCTTGCAAACGCGTTTTAAAAATCTTGAGAAGAATTCCAAAAGAAAAAATCCAAAAATGATATTTACTAGTGGTGGGCTTGGACCGTTACAAATGGTATTAAAGCAAGGACACCGGGTGATGTGCCAGTTAAGAAATTGAATCCCGAAAGGACACCGGACAATGTGTCAATGAGGAGACTGAACCAGGAAGAGGGGTGGACACAAGACAGTGTGCCAGCAAGGACGTTGGGCCTCGAAGGGGATGGATTGGGGGTAGACACGAGACAGTGTGCCAGTAATGACACTGAGCCCCGAATGGGAGTGGATTGGGAGTCCCACATCGATTAGAGAAGGGAACGAGGCCAACGAGGACGTTGAGTTTTGAAGGGAGGTGAATTGTGCGATCCCACATCAGTTAGGGAGGAGAACGAAACATTCTTTATAATGGGTGGGTATGTAAGCCTCTCCCTAGCTACCCAAAAATGACAAGTTACAATTTATCAATTTGATTTTCTAGAGTTAGAGAAGACAACTTCAATTATTTTTCGAGACCAGACGAGTTTGATATCTCCAGCACCTTTTAGATGAGAAAGAAGAAGCACACCTGGTAACCTGAGCGAAGAACCAGTCCTTGGTATAATCACTGACGCCGACGGTATACACCAAGTCTGCATCGGGATACAATTCGCTGTACCTTTCCCACAGACCATACTGGCGAAACCTGATAAATCAACCATCAACTTTGAGAATCAATCGAAGGGATTAATGTATAATTATGGCAAGAAGATTGATTTACTTATCGGAATGGTTAAGATAGAGCTTATTGACGTAGTTGGGATTTGGATCTGGAACATAGAACTCTTCTGCTGAGCGATCCGGGACTCCAATTTCCCACAGTGTCGCCCCTGCTCTTGGAGGCTCGTATATTATCTCATCCACGTCTATCTGACTACCTATATTCTCACACGTATAGAGTTAATTATTAGGAATCATGGAACTCTACCATAGTATGATACCTATATTCTCACACGTATAGAGTTAATTATTAGGAATCATGGAACTCTACCATAGTATGATATTGTCTACTTTAAATATAAACTCTCGTGATTTTACTCTGAATTTTTCCAAAAAAAAATATTCATACCAATAGGGATGAATTCCTTATTTATAAACCCATTGTCATTTCTTAAATTAGCCAACGTGGAAATCTTCCAACCATCTCTAACGTTAATTGGAATCAATTGATCGTTGAATCGTAGTAAGAAAACAAGAACCTTCTAATATGTCGATGATAGAATCGTAACGATAATCTCCAATGAAACCGGGGACCCATGCATATAAATTGTAGTCGCCAGGCCTTATGTGGTCGATGAAAAAGTATCCATCTTCATCTGCTCTGCTCCAAAATTGGTAACCCTGATAATATTTAAACGATGAATTAAATATATATTGTTCATATTTTCTTTCAAAAAATATGAATGTCTACCTTGCTCTCTCTTTGCCATGAACCTACGTCTCCTGGTGGAGCTAAGCCAACAAACGCACCGTTTGCTGGAATGTAGTCTTCACTAACGTAGCTAGATCATGTCATTTACTTTAACTAATCAATTTTGGATTAAGAACTAAAAATTCAACAAAAATCTGTTAAAAATGAGAAATATAAATGGAATCGAAAATAAGATATTCATTAATGTTCCCAACATTTAATAAGATACAACTATATAAGCACTCTACATACTTGTATTAGCTACCTACATGCAAAGATACAAGCTACCAACTAACTTATATACCAACCCATTCCTAAAAATAAAATACACTACCCATAAAATATATTTCAAGAATATTTTTATTTCTAAAATTAAATTTCATAATAAAATTCAATGGAAAATGTGTACCTATCTTTGACTAATAGTCTGCCACTGATATTACCCCGTTGGTTTGACTTTGGAAAATCCTCCGAAGCAGGGAAGCTGTATGGCCAACTTTGGACTTCAATCGATGCCTTATTGTAGGGAAGAAATTAGTCTTCGATTGAACGATAATTTAGTTTTAAATACAAATTTACTCTTTAAACTAATTAAAATCTATGTAATTTGTTGTGGACTAAATAGGCACAATGGATAACCACAAATACACTGTCTAATTTGTTATGGTTTTCTAATAAAGATAGTATTTCTTTCTTATATAAATTTATGATCCACCCTTAATTACCCTTAATTAACTGGTGGGACTCCTTTTCTCTCCTAAGAATTTTCAACGAAAATGAAGAGTTAAAAGAGAAAACCTGTGATTTGCCATCTTCCCAGAGCTGAAGGGCGTCGCTAGAATCGTAAGTGGAGTTGAGATAGATAAACACAGGACCGAAGACTTTCTTCCATGCCTCGCCGGCTCCGATTTTCGGCACCAGATCCTCTCCCGTGTAATGGGCGCTAATAAAAACCTGATTCAATACGGTCGTTTTTGGCTTAGTCTCTGGCTTCTGATGCGCACAAACATTAAAGTCATGAATGGAGGCAACAAGAAAAATCGCTTACAGCAAGAGTGGTCGGGCCGACGTGCGAAGTCAGGTTCTGTTTAACGGGTCCACCGGAACGGCACTCATTGCTGGGGGTGATTAGCCAGAACCCGATTGGCGGGTCGGTGGATATCCATCCATGGACGCCGCTATCTTTGTTATCGCATGAATATTGATACTTGTCATCCACCTTTACAGTACACAACCATGAGAAGAAGAATCAGAACACATTTACATTTCCACGACTCTGGTTTTTCCCATTAGTTTAATAAAATTTCGTTCTTCCAAGCTAAGTAAGAGAAGGTATTAAGTTAAATTTAGGCTGTTTGGGTTTTGTGATTGTTGGGAGGGAGTCCCATTCGCTAATTTAGAGAGGATGATTATAGGTCATCTTCATTGATATGAACACTTTTGGAGAAACCAACCGCAAAGTTGTAGGAGCTTATGCTTAAAGTGGACAATATCGGACAACATCATGTCACGGTGTAGGTTTGTGGTTCCTAACAAAAATGACATTTAATTAGAATAGATTCAATAATGGACCTCTCCCTTAAGCTCGGATTCGATGGGGTCGACGAGCAGGACAGCCTCTGGATAGGCCAGAGCTCGGCCTCTCGGTGGTGACCGGTCATCTGGAAGTGGCATGGATCTCTGTCTGTTGTCTGCCATGGCCATATAATGGAACCTACAAAAGATTGTCCAGAATAACTATAAAGTCCACAAGAATGCTTTAAAGTAAACATTCAGTGGAATATTATTGAGAATTTCGTACTTGTCTTTTCTGAGTTTGAAGGCGAGTCTGGTTTCACCAAGGTTGAAACCAGGCCATTCTTTCAAGTGTTGGTAAATAGCATACGAATAGAATCCAGATGAACCCCGAAGCATTATAAACCTACATAGCTTCAAATCCATTCATGAGAAAGAAGTTTGCAATTTAATAATCAAGATCTGAATCAATCTCAACCTTTTATCAATCAATAACGGCACAAGCTTTCCCTCGAGAGACAGATCCCATTTTCTCGTAAAGGAGAGCTCCACTTGGTCTTCATTTTCCACTATAACCTCAAAATCTGTAGCCTTTATCCTACAAAGCAAATTTGGCTAACTCAAAATATACAACCAAAGAACTGCGGGCCAGAAGATCAGCAAGAAAGGCAAGTTGGTGAGCAAAAAAGCAGAATACATACACATCAAACGATCCAGTTGCAGAGGCTGATGGGTTCCACACGAGGTCCCAGTACCTGCATGCATGGAACATGTCCTTAGGTTGCATATATTTTTGAATCAACGAAGCATTGGTCAAATTAACAAGCCAATAGGAACACCTACTGACTTATATGAAGCAAGTTTTTCGTTCATAATATACCCTCTGTTAGATTCGTCATTGAGAACTTCGAGCAAGTTGTCAACTCCATTGTATCGAATTCCGGTCACTATGCCATCTGGGTTTGACAACGTGACTTGGACTATGCCATTGTCCATTGTCACCTGCACATTTCTCGGTTTTGACATCAAAAGTGTTAATTGATGGGAGATAGTCTCACGTTGACTAATTAAGGAAATGATAATAGGTTTATAAATAAAGAATACATTTTCATTAGTATAAGGACTTTGAGGGGAAAAACAAAAATAAAGTTTTGAGCATCACAATATTATACCATTGTGAATATCCGTGATTCCTAACAAAAATGAGAGGACACAAAGAGAGAAAGAGGGAGGGATGGACGTACCTGATGTTCTGCAATGGAGAGTTGCACACCCAGTGGCGGCATGTTGACAGCCCTCGACCTACTGGTTGATAGATAAGCCAACCTCTATATCTAACAAAAGTAATGTCTTATTTCTGGGAAGTTGAGGATAATGTGTTAAGTTTGGGGAAGAAGAGGTTACTTACATTTGAATGTGGAATTCAGGGTTGGGTTTCTTTAGCTTTACATAAACAAAAAGGTCCAAAACCACAAACTTTTTTAAGAATCTTTTTGGTCTGTTTTTTTCTATATCTTTACTTGGTCGCCAATTAGGCGTGAAGTGTAAGATTCGCTACTTAGAGTTGCAAGTCAAAAACAAACTCCTGTTGCATCCTAGTTTTCACTTTCCCTTCTTGATGTTCTTGATTAAGTTTAGTTGAGTTTCAAGTTATCGCGACATAATTTAAAATATTAAACGAATTAGATCATCTTTTTACTTCCTTTTAAAAATAAGTTTTTGTTTTCTTAAATGATACTTTCAAGTATATCGAAGTTTAGCATCGCAAGAGATTTCTTTTTGTGAATAGTTATGGATGCAACTGTCCCAAAAAGAAAAAAGTTATTACCCAATGCTAATGGGAACTAGCTAAAGTTAATGACCAAAGTAACTAAATTATCAATGAAAATTGGGTATTTCCTTCATGGGTAGTCTTTGACGTCCCCATTGAGTAGAGAGCTCAAATGGAATTCGACGGATCAAGAAAAAGGGAAGAAAAAGCTAATCATGATCGGAAGTACAACAATGCTCTTTCGTTTGAAAATGAAAAGTTCTGTGGGTTTAATATAAGAAATTTCGGAAAACCATGGGAGAAAGCTATCAAAACTTTTCGAAATTCAACTAAGACGTGGATTGAACATGGATTCAAAACAAATAACAAATAAGAAATAAAAAAACACAGCTTGAGATATGGAACGCCATTTATAAACCTTTGTATAATCACCCATCTTATAAACCTTGGATAGCCACATGCGAAACATTTTCACTAGTTTTTGTCTCAACTTTTTACATAAAATTATTGACCAAGTGGAGTTATTTGCAAGACGATATAGGAAAGAATTCAACCAACAATTATTTCTTGGAAATCATTATGAAATGCGAAACAGTGAGAAGTTTTGAGGTTGAGATTTCTGACCTCGAATCAAGTCCAATATTCCCGCAGTTTTTCTCCCACAAATTTTGCCAAGCCATGTTTTCTGTAAGTTTAGGGAATGAGTAAAGCCCAATGCACAGAGATTGAAGGACAAAAGATATCTAACTGGTTACCAAATTTCAATTCTTATTTAGAAGACAACACATATATTTCAACTACTAAGACGACAGATGAGTTTATTGACACACTTGCACATAACGCTGGGAGGGAAGGGTTTCATATAATCAAATTAACTTGTTAAAGCAGAGGAAGTCAGTCCTTGGTGCTGCTCTTGATCCAGTCTAGGTACTTGAGGCTGCCACCATTGATAGGCAAAGCAAGAACTTCAGGCACCCTGTGTAAGAAAATGGAAGTAAATCCTTGGAAGGGACAAAACATGGCTTTTAAAAAATCTCCCTGATTCCCCCAGGCCCACACCTTGAAAAGCGTCTTAACACCTTCAGATTTCCACAAGAAACAGATAACTAAGATCTTATTTTTTTGGTTTTCTGCTACTTATGAGTTATGGCTCTCTTATTTGTTTAGTTTTTCATTCTTAAAGATAGTTCTAAAATTTTAGTCAAATTTCAGAAATAAAAAAGAAAACAAATATTTAAGAACTATATTTTTATTAGTTTTCAAATTTTAGCTAAGATTTTAAAAACATTCCGGAAGTACATGAGTTGACAAAGAATAAGTACTAGCAATTAGGAAATGTTCAAAAACAATTAGTAAGTGAGAATTGATCAAAAGAAAAACAACTTTGTTTCCCAATATGATCAACTGAACTATTCCTAATAAGTTTCCTTCACTGAAAAACAGCAATGGAATATTACAGGGAAGATCCAGGAAGCTTCAAATTTTCAATGTTCAGAAGCAACTTCATTGATATGAACAGAGAACTTATAGGACAACATCAAATGTTCTCCAAGCGTGAATTATAAATATTGTTGATATACTGTCTTTTCCACACTGTGAGAAATGCATTCTATCAACTAAGATGACAATCAGAGGCGGGAAAATATGCACGTACCAGGTACTATGTTAATACAAGCAGCAAGTTTTTCTTGAAAATGCTTTCAGCCAATTTCTTACCTGCAGAAATAGCGATAATGACTATAAAGAAACATAAAACATCTACTAAAATGAAGTACAGTTCTGCCAAGTATTTATTAACACTAGAAGAAGCCAATTAACTGTCGAGATATAATTCTTCGTTTGCTGACCCGGTCTGGTCATTATTTGTTCAATGCGCTAAGTATATCTAGCTCATAATCAACAATATCCTATCAACATTCACTCCATCAGTAGCTAACATAATTTTCATCCAGAAACGCCTTGTGAAGACATTACTGGCATAACAAGTTTACTGAAACCATACCGCCAACTCCCATACTATTCGATCACTACACCAATATGTGCTAAAAGAGCCTGACTGACTGATCACTAGATTGACTGACAAGCAACCTTACAGAAGATACTAAAAACCACAAAACAAAAAGATATAGCGACGAAAAACATCTAGTTTAATCCGACCACAAAGAACGCAAGACTTACTGTTAGAAACAGTGACATAAACAACAATACTGTCGCAATATCTACCGCTCAAAAGTGTGCATAGATATGAAAATATTATTTCTCAACGAAAGAATACAGATTTAAGAATGAGAAAAAGAATTGGGATCGAATGTTCTATCTTCATTGATATTCACGACCTTTAAATAGGATACAAGATACTAAATAATATCTACCAAGAAAATATAAACTAACTAAATCCGGATAATAAAACTATTCAAATTCAACTGATTACGATATTTAAGATATATTTCCTAACTAATATATTCTGGAAGATTAGGAATATCATATATTCCATAACTAATTCAAACTAAAATAAGTTGCACTAACTTGTGACAAATACTAGGGACCGCAGCACTACTCCCTTCCATTTTTATCAAATGTACATCCCCAGCCGGTACTTGACCGGCAATCTTCGAACTGACATACGTTTTCCATTAGTAAACCAACAAGAACACTGATCAAACAAAGAATCTAAACATACAAACCAGTAACTAAATCAAATTCACATCAAGAAACAGACATAGAAGAAAAGAATCAAGAGAAAAAGCAAGGAATCAAAAAACAAGTACCTCAAGAGAGACGCAAACGACAGAGAGAGAGAGAGAAAGATAGGAATCCGTTAGGAAGATGAGGAGATTGGAGAACCGGAAGCTGAACGGCAAACGAACATACAACGGCAGAGGCCGAGAGCAAAGGAGCCGCGTCTCTACTGCAGAGAGTGAAGGCCATTTCTCGTTAATATCTCTACTCGTGCGTGTCGCGCCTTTTTTCTGTCACCCCCGTCTTGTTCTTCCCACCATTGGGCCCTTTTCAACTTTATGGACCCAAGTTTGTCTTAAAGCCCATTTCAAATGGGCTTTCGGCCCATAATCTCAATTAATAATTTTTTTAATTTAATTATTAAATAATACGAAATAAATAAATAATCAAAATAATACAAAACATCAATAATTTGATGTGAATATTATTAACATATAGTAATATTTATTGAAATTTTATTGGGAACTTATTATTTGATATATTTCAACAACTATTCAAAATCATTTAGTAGCTTTTATTATTTTTCTAAATAATATATAAATATACCATTTTTTTTTCTTTTTTCCTTTTTGAGTTATACATCACATTAACCTTTGTATTTCAAAATTAATACGGCAACTCAATTATTTAATACATTTTTTAGTACATTAACTGTTCACTTCATGGTCTTACTTTATTAATTAATTAATTACTGGCGGCTCAGTTAGACATCCAACCAATAATTTACCGCCACGTAATTAATTCATCCAATTGGTTACTCTATACCAAGCTAGAGTGCCTTTATTAAATTTATTTTTTTTAAATCTCTATTAATATTCTTATGTATTATAAATATGACAAATTAAAAATAATAATAATTAGTATATATATTAAAATTTTTAAATTATTTTTTGCGAATAATTTTTATTTATTATATTTACTATGTTTTTTTTTTTTAATAAAAATGTATAGCTACTAATAAGTATGTGTGTAGCGTATTTATATTTCTACAATAATTTTGTAAATTATTGATCTTTGACCTTGTTAAAAGAATGGAACGGGATGCAATATGAATTATGTAACCTACAAAAATGTAAAATACATAAAGTTTATTTCGAGATGTTGGACAAATATTAATGTACGAGATTCAAATAAACTATAGGGGTTGGCTTTATTTGAATAAAAAAATAGTCGATAACATGCGTTATATAGCATCGACTTTTATTTAACATTAGTTGTATAATTTAGTATAAATATCAAACATTATTTTTTTTTAGTATAAATGTCAAACGTTGTTGTCACTTTAGTAAGTGATGGAGGTGGGCATGTCGCATTATTTGACTTATAACCTCAATAATCAATCTTTTTGTTTGTTTTTTTGTGGATTTGATTGTTCGAAGCCATAAGACTTAAGTGTGAAAGAAATCGAACATTGAATGTTAACTAAAAGTCTATTTTTTAAAAATGGACAAATTTTCTGTGAGGTCCCATGTAGGTTAGAGACAGGAACGAAATATTTCTTATAAAAGTGTGGAAGTCTCTCCCTAATAGATGTGTTTTGAAACTGTGAGGCTAACAACGATATATAATGGGTCAAAGCGGACAATATCTACCAGCGGTTGGCTTGGACTGTTAGAAATAGTATCAGGGTTAGACACCGAGTAGTGTGACAGTAAGGATGTTGGATTCTCAAGGGGGTGAATTATGAGATCTCACATCAGTTGAAAAGGGAAACAAAACATTTCTTATAAAGGTGTGGAAACCTCTTCCTAGTAGACGCGTTTTAAAATCGTGAGACTAACAGCGGTATGTAACACACCAAAGCAGATAATATTTGTAAGCGATGGGCTTGGGATGTTACAAATGGTATCAGAGCTGAACATCGAGCAGTGTAAGGATGTTGGGCCTCAAGGAAGGTGGATTGTGAGATCTCACATCAGTTAGAGAGGGGAACGAAACATTCCTTATAAGGGTGTGAAAACTTCTCCCTAGAAGACATGTTTTAAAAACGTAAGGTTGACAGTGATACGTAATGGGCCAAAGCAGACAATATCAACTAACGGTGGCTTGGGTTGTTACATTTTTTTTTTTTTTATCATAAGAGCTCCATTATGTACGTATGGTTTGGATTAATCCTTCGTTGGATACCCTCTTAATTTTTTTTTATAGAAAACACGTGAGGAAATACGACGATCAGTGTTAAAAGCAATTTGAGACAATTAGGTATCGAAAACAATATCAAGTTCTCAACTAACACGGGAGTTCGAATCTAATAATATTATTATTACGTAGTTATTATTATATAAGGTAATATTTATGTATATACCCTATAAATTTAATTAAAAAACTATACTATAAAATTTAGCATAAAGTATTTTGTGTGGACCCTCTAAATTTCATCATATTCATAAACCTATAATTGACATCTTTATGATTCAATTCAAGTGACATCCAGTTAGACATTACAACTTACAGATTTATAATGGCAAAACAGTCAGATGGAAAATTATAAAAATTTTGAAAGTAAAAAAATAAAATTAATGAATGAAAATTGAAAAAATTTAAAATTTAAAAAATTAAAAAGTCAATATTGATATAAATGTTTTAAATTTACATAATATAATTTATTGCCCACATAGCCAATGCCAAATCCATTGCTTTATTACCTAAACCTTCCCCAACAAAATTTAAAAGACAAAAAGTAAAATTAAATCAATTTGCCAAAAGGAAAATTGATGGGAAAAAAATATATTTATTTAAGAATCGAAAAATTATAAAATATTTTTTTAATTTTGACGACAACGCGGTTGGATTGGTCAGATGAACACGACAACACGACTCTCCATAATGATATGATATTCCCCACTTTGAGTGATACCTATAATCGAGGAACACGACTCTAATACCATGTTAGATGAATACGACTCTCCACCATGGAATGATATTGTCCACTTTGAGCATAAGCTCTCATGACTTTGCTTTGGACTTCCCCAAAAGGTCTCGTACCAATGGAGATAGTATTATTTGATTATAAACCTTTGATCATTCATTAAATTAGCCGATGTGGGACGACTTTCATCCAACCGGATCAACCCAACCAACTCCAAAATAGGTTTACAATCCAACCGTACCCTACTTTTAATATTATGAATATTTGACATTTATAACCAATGTTAATGATATCGACTTGTGAATTTTTTGATTATCATAACATGTATTATAGATAAGTATGATTTTTTAAATAATTAAAAAAAAAACAAATTGATAATCCAACCCAACTCAACCCAAATTGAGTTGTGAACTCTATTCGGGTTGGTTAGGTCACCAACCTAGCTAACTCAAAATTTCGAGTGGGTCCAAAAGATTTTTCCAACCCAATTCAATCCATGTACACCTCTACTAAAATGTTTACTAATGAATGATCATAAATCCACTGACTCCATACCATTGTGGAGAGTCGTGTTCGTCTAACATGGTATCAGAGTCATGTCCTAAACTTAGCTTCGATTAAGGGGAGGCGTACTTTGTTTGAGGGAAGGTGGTGAATGATGAAAGTTCCACGTCCGCTAATTTAGGGAATGATCATGAATTTATAACGGAGAATTAAATGAATTTTAATATTTATTAAAAGTAAGAAAAAATAATTTAATAAAATGGGGTGAAATTTATTGTGAAAAACACAGAAGATGGGGCGGATGTTGAGGAATTGGTTTGAAATTGATTAATTAACATAATAATCCATGTTTATCCTTTTAATCCCACACTTAATTACTGAGTTTGTTTATTCAAGTAGTGAATCTCAAGGCCAAGGTTGTGTCCAAATGGTGGAATTTAAATCCTTTAATATAATAATGCCTTCCCATCCTCCTAATATTCGATAATTATAATTAATATACATAAATTTTAAATAATTATAAATAAGAAAAGCTCGGATCTCAAATGTGGCTTCTATTTTATAAGTAGACTTTCCCTTATGGTCTTTTTAATATTTCCATAAAAATAATAAATATTGAGTGTTTTTTTTTTAAAGTTAAATTACAAATTTGATCTGAAAAAATGTTAAAAATTTATTGCATATTTGTGGATATAGTTTGATAAACTAGAGATTAGTCACCGCGAGTAGATATTGTCTTTTTTGAGACTTCTCTTATGAGCTTCCTCTTAAGGTTTTAAAACGTGTCTGGTAAGGAGAAGTTTCCACATTTTTATAAGGAATGCTTTGTTCTCGACGTGGGATCTCACAATCCACTCTCCATGGGGGCCAGCGTCCTCGCTAGCACATCGCTTGATGTCTGGCTCTGATACCATTTGTAACAGTCTAAACCCACCGCTACCAGATATTGTCCTCTTTGGACTTTCCCTTCTGGACTTCCCCTTAATATTTTGAAACGTGCCTGGTAGGGAGAGATTTGCACATCCATAAAAGAAATGTTTCGTTCTCCTCTTTAATCTATGTGGGATCTCACAATCCAACCCCTAAGATTTGTAACCGTCCAAACCACGCAAGCAGATATTGTTCTCTTTGAACTTTTCCTTCTGGGCTTCCCCTAAATGTTTGTTTCCACGCCCTTACTAAGAAATATTTCGTTCTCATCTCTAACTGATGTGGGATTTCACAATCCACTCCCCTTAAGAGTCCAACGTCCTCGCTAGCACACCGCCCAGTGTCTGGGTTTAATATCATTTATAACAGCCCAACCTCACCGCTACAAATATTGTCCTAATTTTAAAATGCGTCAAAGAGAGGTTTTCACACTCATATAACAAATGTTTCGTTTCACTCTACAACCGATATGAGATCTCACAATTTATGATCTAACTTTTTCGAGATTATAAAGATTAAATTTGTAATTCAACATATTTATAGAACGAGAAAGCTCATGTATTCGACCAAAAAGCGTTATATTCGAAAAGCAAGAGAATATGGGGCATGCTAGTGTGAGAGCAAAAGGTTAAAAAAGAGGGTAAAATTCCAAAGGTGACAAAAAGAGCATTTGAAAAAGGGAGGAGAGAGAGAGAGAGAGAGAGAGAGAGAAAATGATACTCTAAAGTGTCTTTAGGGTTGTAATTTTGAAAGTTGCCCTTAATGAGTAGGGATGGATGCCCTTGGTCTTGGGTGAATCCAAGGACAAGCATCCTAAGAAATTAATGTTGTTACTAATAAAATAATATTAAAATATGTTATTACCAATGTTTTGGATTTCTTTATTACTTTATAAAATTAAAAAATACAAAATTTATAATTTCAACGCTAAACACAAAAATATAACGACGTACAAAAAAAGGAGATATTTGTATATGTATATATAATTATATGGTTTTTTTTTTTATGTCCTACTTGAACATATAATTCTCATTTTCCGTGCTTCTTTAATAATTTATTTTAAATTTTGTAAAATTTGTCAAACGAGCAAAAATATTTAATGATATAAAATCGAGGTCAATTAATATACATCTATATACTTCTTCTCGTCTTAATTTTGTCTTTATCTTATATCTTAAAAGGTGATAATTTTTTTTTGTAGTTCGTTAATACGTGGGTAGTGGAGTCTATTGGATGATGAAAGTCCCACATCGACTAATTTAAGGAATGATCACGAGTTTATAATAAAAAAAATACTTTCTCCATTGGTATGAGACATTTTGGGAAAGCCCAGAGCAAACCCACGAGAACTTATACTCAAAGTAGACAATATCATACCATTGTGTTGAGTTGTGTTCGTCTAACATGGTATCAGAGCCATGCCCTGAATTTAGTCGTGCCAATAGATTGGTAAATCCTCAATTGTCGAACAAAGGAAGAAAATGAGTCAATATCATACCATTGTGGAGAGTCGTGTTCGTCTAACATGGTATCAGAGCCGCCATGCCCTAAACAAATGTTGAACAAAGGAAGAAAAGGAGTTGAGCCTCCACAAAGGCATAGTAAAAAATGACTACGACTCCAAAAAGAAAAATGAGTGTACTTTGTTCGAGGGGGAGGTGTTGAATGATTAAAGTTCCACATCGCGACTAATTATACCATTATGGAGAGTCGTGTTCGTCTAAGTTTTACTTACGCTGTAAATTTGTCTATATATTTTTATTTATATTAGCTTTATTTCGAAAATTATTAAAAAGTTTTGATCACATGGTTTAGTGAAATTTGTATGAACTTTTAAAATGAAATGATTTGCGTGCACCAAAAGGCGAGAGGCTCCAGTGTGAAAAAGCAAAGCAAAGCACCAAGAAAATAAAATATACATCTTTTTTATTTTTATTTTTTTAAATAAATTTGGTTCTTAAATTAAATAAATGTTGGGAAATTAAAACAATTGAAGAATACAACTTTGACTCATTTTTTGTTCACAACATTTTTTCTCTTTATATGATTCATTTTTTATGCTTTATTTTCGTAATATGTTTTTTTTATATTAATTAAAATTTTAAATATTAACCTAAGGTCTCAAATAATTAGAGAAATGAATAAAATATTACTTATAACAATGTGAAAATTAGTATTTTAAATAAAATAATAATAAAAATAATGCGAATTAAAGAAAATAATAAATTTAATTATAGGAACGGATTCATTACAGGGGAATCCGTATATTAGGGAATATGTCTGTGTTATTTTTGTTTATATATATATATATATATATAATATAAAATAAATTAATTCTGATACGATAAAATACCAAATACTTCGACAAAAAAGTCAGTGTCAGTTTCGTAAATTTAGGCGCGTAAAAATGGGCCCACCTTCCCAGACAGCAGCTCCTTCTGCTTCTGCCACAGTACACGTGTCAGCATGGGGACGAAAAAGACAGCATCCCAGTACGTTTGGCTACCCTCTTCGTGTGCACTAAATTACCATTCTAACCCTGCTTCATTTGTGAAATTACCACAATAACCAGGCCCCACTTCCCCTCTGAATGGACGTGTCGCTTTATTTAGTTATTTCCTAAAGAGACTGCTTTTCAATATTTATCGCACCGTATTATTATTATTATTTATTTAATGTAATTCCTAAAATATAAAACAACGGATTTCCAAAATATTTTTGCCTAAATAAATAATAATAATAATAATAATAATAAATAAATACGCTGTCTTGCATCTCCTCTCGACCTCTCTATTCCCAAATAATCAACCAAAGAAATTAAAAAAAAAACCAAAATTAAAAGGACAAATTACCATTTTAACCCTCAATTTCAATTTTTTTTATAGTTAAATTACAAATTAGTCCTTATATTTTTTTTCCGCAATACTTTACCTAATAAATTCTCAATTTATTTTACACGAGATCTTTTTTAATTTAACCTCTAATTATTTAAACAGTTAATAATTATATTGTTATCTTGATGGTACGGATCACAATAGTCACATAAACACATCTAATGAAAACATTCACATTTAAACGAATCTTTAAATTTTAAATCGTAAAAGTTAGTTTAAAATTTTTAAACTCGACCGAAACGACGAGGTTAAAATGGTAATTTTACCGGGATATAATTAGATTTAATAAGAATTATAAAAAAAATAAATAAATAAATAAGAAAAGTAGCGAGTTGGGTTGGTTGGGTTATTGGGAATGTCAGAGAAGGGACCAATGGCTTCTCCTAACCTGCTGCCCTTCTTCTCTCTAAATCCAGCCTGTAATTTTACAATTGAGAAAAATAAAATAAATAAATAAACGGTATATATATATATATATATATTACTGTATATTTGTATCACTTCCGTTCATACCTTCTGATTCCTTATATGTCCCTTCTTCTCCATCTCCTTCCCTCTCCACTTTAACCTAAAAAGCCTCGCCTTTTTCTCTCCTTCTTAATCTCCGGCGGTCTTTTCCGGCGCCATCTTGCAGGAACGGGGGCGGAGGGACGGCAAGAAATCGCCGGCTTAAAAAAAGTTGAAAAGAATTTAAAGAAGACGACCAAGAACAAGCCCATCTGCCTCTGCCCCTCTGCAACGCAATAGCTTTTTTGTTCTTATTTCCCAATCAATTTCTCCGTCTAAAAAGATCAACAGCGATTTTTTCCACAGTTTCTTTGTAATCGGCTGTTTCTGGCCTCTGTTCCGCTCTGTTTTTTGCTTCAATGGCGCCTAGTTTTGACCTTGCTGTTACCAATCTTTTATGCGCTGAAGAAAATTGTATTTTCGATGATAACGATGATGACGAGTGTCTGGTCGCTCCTTATGTTCTTACGAGTAATGGGTTTCAGAGTTGGCGTCACGGCGGCGATGGGTTTCCGTTTACAAGCGATGAATGTTTGATTGAAATGGTGGAGAGGGAAACCCACCACTTGCCTGTTGATGGGTATCTCATGAAATTGCAAAACGGCGAGTTGGATGTCGGGGCTAGAAAAGATGCTGTCGATTGGATTGAACAGGTGGGTGTTCTTGTTTCTTGTGAATCGATCGTTTTGTTATTCCCTGATGGTGGTTTGATTCCTGATTCGTTTGGTTTTGGCTGATGTTTTGATTGTTCTTTCTGATTGTTTAAGGTTGTTTGATGTGTTCATGTTTGATTCATAGCCAATGTCGTTGATTATGTTGCTTGGATGATGAACAGGTGAGTGCTCATTTCAATTTTGGTCCTCTCTGCACATACTTAGCCGTAAACTACATGGATCGATTCCTCTCCGCTTACACTCTACCAGTATGAACAATTGCCCTCCGTTTTTCCGTAACTCGGTTCGATCGATTCAATTCGACACGATGTCTTATTGTTCTTGTGCCATTTGCAGAAAGGCAAAGCTTGGACAATGCAGCTACTGGCAGTGGCATGTCTGTCTCTTGCAGCCAAATTGGAGGAGACTGAAGTCCCAATCTCGTTGGATTTACAGGTTAACGATCATCTCGATACTCGATCGATCGAAAACGATTTCAACCGTTTTCCTAATAATTGAGTTCATTCAATCACAGGTGGGTGGATCTAAATTTGTGTTTGAAGCAAGAACCATAGAAAGAATGGAGCTTTTAGTGTTGACAACATTGGGGTGGAGAATGCAAGCCGTTACGCCGTTCTCGTTTATCGATCATTACCTCGGCAAGATCCATCACGACGACAAGACATCGATCACCCGTTCGATTCGTTTACTATTGAACATAATTCAAGGTCCTTTCTTGTTCCCTAAACATAAACAATACGTTCGTGTCGAGGTATCGAAATGGTTTTGATTGATCGGGAAATGAACGCAGGGATCGAGTTCTTGGAATTCAAACCATCCGAGATTGCAGCAGCAGTGGCAATATCAGTAGCTGGAGAAGGTGAAGAGACAGCAATTCCTCTTCTAATTCAGCAGAAACTCCACATGGTAATATCGAATGTGTTTAGTAATCATATTGTTGATCGATCATCATCTGAATTTGAACGTCTCTTTTTGTGTAGGAAAGAGTAGTGAAGTGCATTAAGATAGTGAAGGAGATGTCGGGGAAGACGGAGGAGGAGGAGGAGTCGAGGTCGATGTCGGAGGGGCCGCAGAGCCCGAGCGGGGTATTGAACGTGAGGTGCTTAAGCTATAAAAGCAATGAAAGTACAGCAGTTGGGTCATGTGCAAATTCTTCTTCACATCATAACAGTTCAAATGGTTCAAAGAGGAGGAGATTGAACAGAGCCTGTGAAGTGGAGCTTTAGTTTAGAACAAATAAATAAAAGGGTGATGGGAAGTGTGATCTTCCAGTCCTGAAGTAAATTTTTTGTGAGGATTTTGAAAAACAGGATAATTATAATATAAAAAATATATATAAATATATATGAATTTTGGAATTGTTTAATATATCTTCTGTGGAGGTATTTATTTATTTATTTTTTTTTTAAAACTCACTATGGGCAGAGCCTGGAGCCCTTTGTTTGACCATTTGTCTACTTTGACCACTTGTATGGTAAAAGCCCATTCCATTAATAATAATTAAGAAGAGGGTAGAGGGAGACAATTTCTTAAACAATTTAATTTTTTTTTTTTTATTGCTTACCAATTACAAAATTTTACCTCTAATAAATTTACTGTTTTTAATTTGGTCGAAAATTTCACCTGATAATTTGGTCGAGAGGGCATATGCGTAGGGTAATAATACAGAGAATTTACCGAGTCGGTAATTTATTGGCATTTTATGATCATTGTGAACGGTTAAAGTTTGTAAGAAATTAAATGACTAAAATACCCTTATATTGCCGTTCTGAAATCTCTCTCGTCCTTTCCTCCCCTCCTCCACTTTCAACATGACCACTACCCTACCCATTGACACCCTATCACAAGTGATCGTTTTGATGATTCCTTTTGGTAGGGTGGTTGTTCGCCCATTGCCACCCTATTACGAGTGATCACTCAATGATTCATTTTGGTGGTTGTTCGCTCATTGCCACCCTATCACGAGTGATCACTTCGATGATTTCTTTTGGTGGCTGTTTGCCCATTGCCACCCCATCACGAGTGATCACTACGATGATTACTTCGGGTGGTTGTTCGCTCATTGCCACCCCATCACGAGTGATCACTTCGATGATTCCTTTTCGTGGTTGTTCGCCCATTGCCACCCTATCACAAGTAATCACTTCGATGATTCCTTATGGTGGTTGTTCGCTCATTGCCACCCTTACTTCGATGATTCCATTTGGTGGTTGTTTGCCCATTGCCATCCTATCACAAGTGATCACTTCGATGATTCCTTTTGGTAGCTCATGGCTGATCATAATATTTAAAATATAGATTTTAACTAATATTCATCCTTTATATTAATTTGGTAATAGTGTTAAAAAAAAATAAATGATTTTTATAAAAAGAATACTTGATTTAAAAGATAATCCAAATGTCACATCGTGGGCCGGTCATGACTGGACTTTTATTTGGACGGTTGGATTCCAAATTGGGCCGGTTGTTTGATACCAAATAATACAGGCTTCATCATGGGCCTGCTTATTAACGGGCTGGGCCTTTTCTGGGTCATTCTACTCTTGAATTTGGCCCATTGTGGGGCTGTGGGCTAAACCGAGTTATGATAGCCCAACCCATTAGGGTTTTTTTTTAGGGTTTTATTGGGTGCAGGGAGCAGTGGCGCTGGCGTGCAAGCTCTGTCCTTCTCTCTCTCTCTCTCCGCCACATTAAAATATGGTTTGACCAAACAAAAACAAAGCCATTGTTTATTTGGGTGCATAGAAGTTGGCGCCCAGGCAAGCGTGGTGCAGTGCATGCGCTTCCGCCCACCACTCCGCCGGCTGTGCTGACTGCTACCACCGCATCCCAACGCCGATACTCTCCGCATAACCCCCTTTCTCTCTCTTCATTTTTATCTCCATTCCCAATTAAATTTCTAATAAAAAAAAAGCCTCTATTTTTTGCGGGATTTGTCGGAGGAAGCGTGACCACCGTTGATTTGCTTTGTCATATGATCCGACGGCGTGGAAGATGTGAAGAGAGAAAGAGAGAGAAATGGCGTCTGATATAAAACGACATGTCGATCAAAAAGTCGCCAAGCCGCGTGGGTGACTTTTGAATTTCTTTAATTAAAATAATGGGCGGACTCTGTGGTTAAGATTTGGCGGTCGGAAACACTAATATTTTCTCCCCATTTAATAATCGATTCAAAATTACAGTTTTACCCTTTCCTGCACGCGCTCCTAATTTTTAGTTTCACCTGATGTAATTTATTTATTATCATTTTTAATTTTTACTGTTTCACCTGATAATTACGGCACTGTTACAGGTGCCTTTTTTTCTTTCAAACTCTTTATTATTAATTATTACTCTCTTTTTTATTTTCTTCTTCCCTCTCAAGTGTTTTCTCCTTTTAGTAAACATCTAATTTTTTTTAATTACCATATTCGGTTCTGTTAAAAAATTCTACCCCGAGAAGTTAATAATTTATTCACTAATTATCTTTTTTAATACTTTATTATTCTAACTTTATTGATATTCGTATTTTAATTATCTATAAAATAAATAACCCCATTCAACATATCTTAAATATAGTAATCAATTTTTTTTTAATTTTAAATTATTTTATTAAATGTAAAAAAAAATTATTTATTTTATTTTGGTGTTTCAATCCGAGTATCTCGGGTGGGCATGATTAAGACCGTGCTTCCATCTAAACTAAATGTCAAATGGCGTAATAATTGTGATTAAAAATCAATTAAAAAGGTAATCATTCTTCCCTCCTTTTTCTTCTTTCTTTTTTTTTTCCCCTAAATGTTTATTTAACTATATATATATATTATCTACTAAAAAAATTTCAGTCTTTGATACGTGAAAATCACTGCGAGAGGAGTCAGATTTGGATTACCTTGTTGATCGAATATTTGGTAAGAACATTGTTTGAGATTCGAATCACTCCACAAGCAAGATCAATTATGTTTAGCTTGAATGATTATTGCTGATCAAAAACATTTGTTTGAGATTCAAATCACTTCACGAACAAGATTGATCATGTCGAGCTTGAATGATTCTACCTGCAACCTAAACTAATATAATTGCAAAGAAACTTAGTCATTGGCTAAAGAAAGCACAAATTTTTTTTTTAATCTACTTACAATACAATATGCATGGCTAGCCTCAAAATGAAACTATTAAAGACATTCCAAAAGTTATAACGTTCATACTTAACCGTCATAATTAACCATTTGTAATTGTAACTAAAGTAAATAAAAAGTCTAAAATTTAAATCAACCCAAAATTTATAACATGAAACTTCATTCTTATTCAATGTGGCATGAATTGAAATATTTTTTGATAACTTCGACAATATTTTTTTCACATATTCATTGACGTATATTGTATGATCGATGTTTCTGGGTTCATATCAGTCTTATTCAACTATCATATCATTATGATCACTTTTATTCGAATGTGTTATAGACTATTTCCATAAACTAACACGCATCATTTTAGAACATAAATAAATAAATAAAGTCAGCATAATAAATAACTTTTTTATTTTTAAGATCACTATTATTTTAAATGTAGTCGAGGTTCATTAATGTATTTGTGTTTTATTCCGTCTATTAATTTTAATTTTTGTTGTTTAATTTGTTAAAGCTATGCTTAAATTAAGGATGTGGTTTCGTGTAAAATAAGGAAGTTGAGGTGATACCAAACTTAATGATGTTGTTTGTTGTTTCATGTTTGGTTTTGGAGCATAAATATCCATAACAAAAAATTGCAAAATATTATATTATTTTTAAAATAAACCAATTAAAACCAAACCTTTATTATTAACAATTATGTAATTGAGTGGAGTAGGTGAGAGCTAAAAAAAAGTAAATTTTAATTTAATTTAATTTAATTTAATCCCCTTATGGCACACCCTCCATCATGTCTTGCATATTACCGGGAAAATCATGAGCACGCCATTTGCACGTGTTTGGTGATGTGAATTATTTTATTTATTTTCTTTTTCTATCTCAAAATAAACCCGACCTATTGGTGCCTTCTCGAGCCAAATATATATATATATATATAGTACATCTCTCCAATAGTATGATATTGTCGACTTTAAAAATAAATTATTTATTTTTAATTTTTTAAAAAATATAATAGAATATATTTAAATATAATATTTAGAGTATATATTATTTATGGAATATATCTTAATATTATTTATTTATGATTTGATTTATAGTATATTTTATTTTATTATCAATATTTAATTAATTTATATTCTCCTTTAATTATACACCTTAGTTGCTAGCTTGTATTATGTTTAAGCTTATGAGAATACAATACTTTCGATTCCAATTTTATTTCTATTTCTCATTCTTAACCGAAGAAGATAATATTTTTTACTTTTATATGTATAATTTTTTGTTTGAGTTTACCGAGTATGAATGATATTTTATAAAACAAAAAAATATCGAAGGTCACCCTGAAGTATTAGTCTTGTAAGGTGGTCCTTAATGATTCACACGGGATTCCACGTGTCCCATGCTACTCGGGTCGAAGCGTAAGCCAGCGATGCTTTCAGATACTGGATTCTAGCCATCTAGGGTGCAGCAGTTCACCGCTTCGCCTAGCAGCACGACGATTGTATTACTCTCTCACTACCCTGTTTTCAGGACTTAGGCTGCTCCCATTAAAACATAAATTTGGAAGCGTGAAATTACATTTTTGTCCTTGAAAGAAAGGGTATGATGTATGTAAAATTGGGAAATGATTGGGAAATTTGATAATAATTGGCAATAAAATGGGAACTTTAGAATGGGACATTTTATAATATATGTTTGATAGTCATCAAACGTGGAGGCATGGATTCCCTCTCTTTGTTTCTTTTTCTTTTCCGTAAATTGGATTTTTATTTATTTATTTAAATAATAAAAAGGACCCTAATTTTGGTTTTGTTTTAATTTTTTTTTTTTTAATTTTTATTTATTTAGTGCGGAAGGGTGGTGGTGGTGGTGGTGGTGGTGTTGATTGAAGGTGTTATTAATTAAAAAATAAAATAAAAATAAAAAGAAATGAAAAGGGTTCGGAAGCGTGAACGTTGTGTTGGAGAATCCACAACCAAATTGGCTCCACGGCTTTATATCCCACGCGCCCCCACCACACTCATGTTTGCATCACACGCGCTCTTCATTCTTTTGATTTGCAAATATTAATAAAATTTCAAATAATAATATAAAAGATAAAAATGGTTAATATTTTGTTTCATAAATTACCTTTTTAACATTTAAATGTATTTTAAAATCATTAGTTTGATTAATACTCTATTTTTAAAAAATTTTAAAAATATTTTAAAATTTATAAAAATAATTTTAAGGCTATATCTATATTTAAAAAATATTAATCAACTTTTAAAATTAATACTAAAAAGAGAGATAATATATAAAGTGTTTAGATGTTTTTTATCCACGATAGTAAAAATAAATTTTGAATTATTTTTTCTATAGAAAGTTGATGCCATTAATGTCGTTTTTAATAATGACATTTTTTAAACGTTGTATTAACTTAATTTTTAACTCTTTTTTTTAATTGGAGGGTATTTTTTTTTACAATATATTAACTAATTACGTCGGAAAGTATATATATTATTTATTTTAATTTGACCGTTAAAACTATGAAAAATTTATGAATATTTTTTAAATAAAGTGTAAGGACGTTTTTTTTTTAATCATAATTTTTGAAGATGGGATTTAGAGATATATATTAAAATTAGTATGGGAGGTTTGTGAATAATTTATATACTCTATCCATACAAAATAATATAAAGTCAAGCCAAATCTATACAATTGGGGCATTATATAATTAAAATTATAATATTGTAAACGTAACGCATATGAATTATTTTCCATTCCCATCTTATTTTAAAATTCTAAATGTTACTTTCACACCATGCCTCCTTCTTTAAGCAACCAATTTATCCATTCAACCTTATAATGAATTTTTTTTATTATTAATTTACTTTTTAAAATTAATTTAAATTTATGGTATTCAAACTGACGTGGAATACGTATCACCAACCACACGAAGGTTCATGTACTTACACTCACCTCAACTACTCATATTATTTAAAATTTAATCATTTTTTAAATATCACAATAATAAAAGACCCATTCATTTATACGATGAGATCAAAAGAAAATTTTATTAATTGTGTAATGACCGTGTTGGGAGTGAGTCCCACATTAGTTAATATAATAGAAGATCATGGGTTTATAAGTGAGAAATACTATCTACGTTGGTATGAGACCTTTTGGGGAAGCCCAAAACAAAGCCATGAGAGCTTATGCTCAAACAGAGTTCATGTTACCTACTACACATAGCATTTCAGCATGTTTTGTGTTCACTCACATGCATCGTTTAAAGTCGGGCGGAAATGATCATGGGTTTATAAACAAAGAATACTTTCTCCATTGGTATGAGGTATTTCGGGGAAGCCCAAAGCAATGCTCAAAGTGGACAATAACGTATCATTGTGGAGAGCCGTGTCCGTCTAACATGGTATCAGAGCCATGCCCTAAACTTAGTCGTGCTAATAGATTGGTAAATCCTCAAATGTCGAACAAAAGACTCCATTGATATGAGGCTTTTAAAGTGGACAATATCATACCATTGTTGTTGATATGTGTAGTAACATTCAATTATTTTAAGTTTTTTTTAATCATCAGATCGTTCTCGTTTGAATATGATATCAGTTCGTTTAGTCTGATACGACAGATTGGACCATATATGGCATAAACGTAGAAATATCTCGCCTTTTAACGTGTTTTTTGCACGGCACAAAATGATGAGAAAATAACCCAAGAGAAAGAGGTTAAAGGGCAGGCGAGCTGTCCTTTTCCTTTTCTTTTTGAAGGGCATTTGAGTACAAAAGAAAGATGATTTGGTGCCCTCCAAAAGGGTATTTTGGGCATTTGGCGAGTGTCCTTACTGTTCCCTTAGCCCCAAACAAAGGGCCGTGAACCTTATAAACAATTTAAAAATCTTAGCTTTATAATTTAATAATATTTCCTGGTTACTTAAATTGATACACATTTAGGGCACACCAGAATCTCCTCTCCAAAATCTCTTATCCCTTTATGTTTTAATTAATGTCCCTCCACTATGCCCCTTTCCTTCCTCCATACTCCACTCTTTATATTTCCCTTTTCCCATAATTTAATTATCGCTTTCTATAAAGTTAATTCGTAGCAATTTAAATTATTAATACGATAATCAACTCTAATTTTTTTTTTGTTAATTAATTTATGTTTAGATGACTTTATATTCATAACGTCCCAGGTTAGACAAACACGACTCTCCCACAATGGTATGATATTGTCAACTTTGAGCACAAGCTCTCGTGGCTTTGCTTTGGGTTTCTCCAGAAGGCCTCATACCAATAGAGAGAGTATTCGTAGGCCTCGTACCAACAGAGAGAGTATTCTTTGTTTATAAGAGAACAAATAAATTAGCCGATGTAGAACTTTCATCATCCAACACCTCCCCTCGAACAAACCACGCCTCCTTTGGAGTCCTAGTCATTTTTTTGGCACGACTAAGTTTAGGGCATGACTCTGATACCTTGTTAGACGAACACGACTCTCGTCAATGGTATGATATTGTCCACTTTGAGTACAAGCTCTCATCGCTCCTGAAAATGCCTCATATCAATGGAGAGAGTATTTTTTGTTTATAAACTCATGATCATTCCCTAAATGAGCAGACGTGAGACTTTTATCATCTAACAATGCACTCCTCGCTTCTTAATAGTGAAGACTATCCATACAGACCAGCACGAATTCTTTCAGCATGTTTTGTCATCACTCTCATGCATCCCGCAAAATTATTTATGTTTCTAACGTCCTATGTAGAGTATTCAGAATCCAAATTTGACACTTGGAAGCATTCCCGTGCAACGTGGTCACGTCTCTCCCAGGACATTGATGGCGGTAAAAGACCTTATTGCCCTTTTAATCCGGTAAGGAAGTTGCGATCACCGGCAACAAAATGGGAAAAACACATGATTGGTATAGAGATTCACGGGTGGGGCCTGGAATCCAAGGGTTGAACGGTCAAGGTAGATATGATTAGTGTTAATGCAAAACATGGGATTCCAGCCTTCCCTTTATTGGTGAGAAAATATTATCTAAAATATATCAAAAGTCTTAAATTCTTTTTTCAAATTATATATAATAAATAAACTAATTTAAAATATTTTAAGATACATTAGACATAGAATTAAAATATAAAAATTTTATTAGGAGATCCCACTGGGTCGGGAGGGGAACTAAATATTTTTTTTTTTATAAGAATGTGGAAACCTCTACCTATTAGACACGTTTTAAAATTTTTGATGGAAAACTAAAAAAGAACAATATCTACTAGTCGTGGAGTTGGGTTGTTACAAATGATATTAGAGTCGGTAGATGAGGGGTCCGAAGAGGGGGTGAATATAGGGGTAAATTTGTAATTTAACATTTTTCTATTAAAAAAAAAAATGTAGCTAATTTTTAGAGGTTCCACATTGCACACTTATACACAGCGTGCGCGCGTGGCGCACGTACGAGCGGGGCCTCTTTTTTTATTATTTTGATTTAATTGGAGGGAATTTATTTGTGAAAATGAATTCTATATATAATTACAGGATCCGTGCAATTCACAAGTTTAGACTTTGACCGTATTCATTGTTTCTTCTTCCTCTTTCTCCGTGACGCTCTTTCAGTACACTGTACGATCTGTGAAATCTCTCAGCACAGACACCGTCGTCCTTCTCTCTTTCGACGCTTCTTCAGGGGATTTCCTTTTCCTTCTCCTTTCTGTAAGTGATTTTCTCTCTACCTTTCTTTTTCTTTGTTGTTTTTTTCTTTCCTCGCCGGCTTTGTACTGTAATCTGCCTTCTTCAACTCTGTTGTTTTGAGATTTCGCATTGGATTTCATCTCTGGTTGCCTACTTCTCGAACTGGAAACGTGATTTTCTTATCTTCTTGTTCTTGTTCTTTTTCATCTGCTACTGGTTAATGAATCTTCTCTACTGCTGTACTTGCTTCTACACTTTTTTCTCTTAATAACGCCTCTCTGGTTTTTGAAAGGTCAGGTTGACTTTAATTTTTATACGGTCACATGCGTCCTCTGTTTACACCTTTTCGTTTTCATCTGTTGTTCTGATTTGGTTTTGTGATGTTCGTGTTTTGCTTTTGTTCATCCCATATGTATGGAGCCACTTGGATTTTTTTTTGTGTGTAGATATTCGTCGGAGTTGCATTGGTTTCAATTATGGAGATGATGTGATATTCTGTTTCTCGTGTGGCTAATCTGGCGTTTTTTTCTCTGTGTTTTGTGTTTAGATATGACATGAATCTCATTTTCATTCAGTAGGAGAAGTGTTAATAATGGTAATTGAACTGAAATTTGCAGGAGTTTTGAGTTTTCGTTCACGGAGTGAATTTTTGGAGATCTGTTTGTGGATAAGGGTGAAACAGCATGCGGTGGTGTTTGAGTCTATCAGTTGATGTTTTTCGCAAAGTAATTTCGTTGAATTTATACTGTAAAGTTATTCTGTAATTTTTCTCCGATCGAAGCGAACGATCTTCCTTTCTCCCTCTTCATATTCTTCAACAGCTATCATCCATGGGATCCAGTTTTTTCGTCGTCGTTCCTTGTTATGTCCTCCAGATTAGTTGAAATTTTTGATCTGTTTCTCTTGACCTTCGTTCTCTTTGAGAAATTAGGTTTAGTTTTCCTACTTCCATTTTCAGTCTTCTTTTATTCAAGTGCGCGCGAAGAAGGTGCTTTACTGCTTTGTTTAGTTAGCTGAGAATCTCATTCGGTCTTAGTGGGCGTATCTTTTTTGTTTGCGAAATACGGAGACTGTTAGTTATTCCTCTCTGGACAATTACCATACTCAAGGGCTAGGGTTGTAGTTATGGTGTGCCAAGCGGCTACAAAAACAAGATTTCGAGCATTAAAACACGAAAATGGGATTGCTGGAACTGCCACCATAATCGTTAGAGTCATCGCATGCTTTCAACCTCTCCAGGATTGTCAGGTTCGTAATCAATGCCTTTAATGCCATCTTTATAAACGATAAGATTTTGAGTGGCTGTTATTAATATCCCATTTCTTTCTTGATGAAAAAACATGATTGTATATGAACTCATGCCCATTTTTATACTTTTTCCAGGCTGAGTACTTTCGTCATTTGCTGAAACCAGTCACGTAGATAGATTCTTTAGTTTTGCGTTCATATTAAGGTGGCTTATTTTCTTATTTGTGTTCATCCTGAGAGATACGGAAACTGCAATCACTAGTTTTTTACACCCTATTTCTGGTATGTGTTGCTCGTTCTCTCTGCTTCAATTTCTGGCATGCTCTGTTCTTCCAGATATTTAGCTGTTGTTATTGATCTCGTTTAGGTAAATTGTTTTGATTGGATGGGCGAAGCTTGGGAAGCTGGACATCCCACTGAGTTTCTTTCCGATTGGCATCCATCTTTGCTAAATTCTTTCGGGATTGTGCCGACCATGGGTCGACCTAATCCCACTGCATTAAGTATTGGCAACAATATGGTCATGAAGAACGAAACCTTTTCAGTCAACAACGAATTTAAGGTCCCTCGGTTGCAGGTAGGCCCAGTAAATGAACCGTGTAATTGGTTTCATTGCTTGGGACCTTCACAGCAAGCCTTTTTACCTGTGAAGAGTCCTATTTACACTGACAATCTAGCGGTTCCATTCAATGGACTTTCCAAGGAGGCTGTGGCACCACTTTCTGGCTCTGGAACTCAGCAGAAGGGATTTCTTGTCGTTGATCAGTCTGCAGATAAAACAACTTTGGTTTTATGTTCAGGAGGTGGTGGTCCTCTCCAGCTACTTACTTCATGGAGTCCACAACCTAATGCTGCTTGTCAACTTAATGGAGAAGATATTGGAAACAAACGAGACTTCATTTATGACTCAAAACAAGTTTTGTCGAACAATTTTGCTTACGACCATGAAACTTTAGACCAGAGTGAGATGCAAGAAGACACAGAAGAACTCAATGCTCTCCTCTATTCAGACGATGAATGTGAATTCGACGAGGACGATGAAGTTACTAGCACTGGCCATTCACCAAGCGCAATGACAACTAAAGATATACATTATCCATGTGAGCAAAATAACGAAGAAGTTGCTAGCTCCGCAGGTTCGACTAAGAAGCGTAAAATTGACGGATGTTATGATATAACATCGCTAACAGACACTGCAAGTTCACTGATGACTCGAAGATCCCCCGAGTACGAGAATGATGCAGAATCTAGTTGTGGAAATGAAGGGAGCCGGGATATGCAGGATGTGGATTCCTCACAGGTCAACAAAAAGAGGAAAAAGGAGAAAATACGTGAAACTGTAGGGATTCTCCAGAGTTTAATTCCGGGCGGGAAAGGCAAAGAGGCCATCGTTGTACTAGACGAGGCAATTCAGTACTTGACATCTCTTAAGGCTCAAAGCTGAGGCGGCATTTGGGCTTGTTGATGATGCTTTCAGTATTTCTCTATATGTTTACATGTTTTAGTTTGTGATCAGAAAACAATGGTGGACCATGGCGAATAAGTTGGGAAACGTCATGCAAATGGTTGATTGATTTTCAGGTAGATTTGAGGTATGCTGGATATCATCGTAGGTGGGAAGTCTGAACAATTCTGAAGCCGTTCTCCAATGATTAGAAATCAGCGACGAAAGTGGGTGTAGTGCTGGTAGTGGCAATGGTAAGATGTCTTTAAAAGTGGAGAAGAATGATTAGTCTAGTCTTGTTATTAAAAGAGGGGGAACACCCCCATCCCCACCTGAACAAGTGGAATGGTTCGCGATTACTGGTCAGGTGGGGTTCAAAAGAAGGTCCCAAATAAAGAAGTGCACGCCCTTGTTTACTAAGCCCGCCTACCCTACACTCCTTTCTCCTCCTCTTGTGCCTTAAATTTGCAGGTAATCAAGCTGTCAAAGCTTCCACTTTCTGGGACTTCCTTGCAATGTGAAAAGGAGAAGAAAACCATCTAAATGGGTTTGGTTTTGAGTTATGATTATTGTTGAGGGATCGAGTTAATTTTGGGTTGGTGTCTTTATGCGTGTGTAGTAGCGTCGCATGCAAGCATTTATGGTCATGAGAGCGATGTGTTTGCTGATCTTTCCTTTTGGCTGCAAGTGTAGCGAGGAGAGAGGGAGAAAAGAACAAGAGATGATGATGATGATGATGTGTTCTGTTGAAAGATGGGAGGCGGGGCCAGCATGAGGGGCAGCGTGTTTGTGCATTATTAAGGAAAGAGAGGGGATAATGGCATCTCTGATTGTGTGCAAGATGTGGCACGCGTGTGAGATTTGATCAAAACGTCATCTTTGCTGATGATAGGCCATGCTTTATGGGTTAGTATTCTTCCTTTTATGTCAAAATTATGGAATCTCAAATTACCTTTCCTTTTCTTTTTTATTTCTCCTGTAAATTTTGTTGTTGTGGTTTGTAATATTACTCCCTCAGTCGCATAAATTTAAAAAAGAACTTTTATGTCCGTGCTCTCCCACGAACTTCTATGATATTATCTACTTTGAGCATAGGATCTTAAGTTTTTTTTAAATGCCTTGTAATCAAGGTTTTGTTAGGAACTGAATTAGGAATCACGGACCTCCACAATCGTATGATATTTTCTCTCGTTAGAAACCACGAACTTTTACAATTGTACGATATTGTCCATTTTGAGCATATGACTCTCATCACTTTACTTTTGGTTTTCTTCAATTGCGTATATTGTTCACTTTGACCATAAGCTCTCATGTCTCATATATTGAGGTTCTGTTCGGAACCACGCATCTCTACTCTAACACATCTCTACAATAGTATGATATTGTCCACATGGATCCTAAGTTCTCATGCCTCATGTATTGAGGTTCTGTTAGGAACTATGATATTGTCTACTTTGAGCATAGACTTTCGTGACTTTACTTTTGGTTTCCTCCAAATGTCTCATATATCGAGGTTCTGTTAGGAGCTACTACGAATCTCCACAATGATATGATATTATCTATTTTGGAGGAGATGTATTCCTTATTTATTGATCAACCCTTTAATTAATCAATATGTCACTCCTTCAAAAAAGGCAAGAACCAAAGATTCAAACATTGGGATAAGGATTCAATGGATTACGACTAATTAAATTTCAAAGCGTGCAATTAATTAAATCTAAATACTCAATTCCACAATTTACATTAATTAGTGTAAAATAATACATTTTGGAATTAATTATTTTGTTGACTCATTCCAATGTCATTAAATCTTTTAAACTATGACCCATTAGAATCTCTCTTTTGTAGTACGTTAAGAAGGAAATTCATTGAAACTCTAAAACATATTTGAATTAGGTAAAACATTTAATGTTCCTTCTTATTTTGTCCCTTTCAATTCAGGTATATTGGAATTCATATTATGGTGAACATCATAATGCCAATTCATGTACTTTCCATTTACGTCATTTAAGATAAACATTAAAATAAATTTAATTCCAATAATTCAAACCAAAACTTTACTCTCTTTAATAAATCACAAAAATAAATACATTCAAAATTAATGGATACCCTAAGTTTTGTTTTTTCTTGTAATTCAATAATTATCAAACTATCATATACTAAATATATATATAAAAAAAAAGATAATTAATATAATGACCCAAATCCACGCTTCCCCTCAAGGCTTTAAAACGAGTATGCTAGGGGAAGGTTTCCACACCCTTATAAATGGTGGTTTGTTCTCCTCCCCAACCAACGTGGGACATCACAATCCACTCCCCTTCGGAGTCCAGCATCCTCACTAGTGCTCCTTCTTTCCTCCAATCGACGTGGGACCGCCCTCAAATCCACCCCCCTTTGGGGCCAGCGTCCTTACTGGCACACCGCCTTGTGTCTACCCTTTCGGAGAACAGCGAGTGAAGGCTGACACATCATCTGGAACCTAGCTCTGATACCATTTGTAACGATCCAGATCCACCGCTGGCAGATATTATCCTCTTTGGGCTTTCCCTTTCGGACTTCTCCTCAAGGCTTTAAAACGGGTCTGCTGGAAGGTTTCCACACCCTTGTAAATTGTAGTTTGTTCTACTCCCAGCCTACCTCGGACATCACAATTAAAAAAAAAGAGAGAGATAATCATGCCTTAATTGAAGAGTGGTTTTTATTTTATATATTAGAAGACAAGAGTCATTGACCCAACCTCTACACAATTTCAATAGAATTTTCTTCTTACTTTTTCTCCACTCTCAAAATAAATAAATAAATAATAATAATAATAGAAAGGACTTGTTGACCGTGGAACTCAAATTTACTATTATTTATTTATTTTGTAAAATGGAAATTAATATAAAATGAGGATGGCATACCATATATAAAGTCACCCACAGAAACACGCTTTGTTGGTACTCCCATTTGCCTCTAACCCTCAAACTCCTTCATTCATTCATCATCACCAAAGCTTCCCAATTCTCTCTCCCCTGTTTTCTCTCTCTAGATGACATCAACCGGAGCAGCACCCGCCAGTTCGCCGTCGGAAGCAGAGTGCTGCATGTGCGGAGATTTCGGCTTCTCCGACGAGCTTTTCCGGTGCAAAATCTGCCAATTCAGATCCCAACACAGGCAATTTCCTTCAAATTCTTTGTGTTTGTTCTTAATTGGGTTCATGATTTTAATACCCATTTCTTGTTCTTGCTGTTCGTCTCAGGTACTGTAGCAATTTGTACCCAAAAGCCGATTGTTACAGAATATGCAATTGGTGTCTAACTCAAAAGGAGGAATCCAAAGCCAAATCCCCAAATTCTTCCAATTCTTCTTCCTTAACCACTCGAGATGATCACTCCTCGATCAAAACCCCCCGAAACAAGGATCAAATTCGCACTTTTCTACCCCTACAAACCAGACCCATCAAAAAACAGAGGTCGCCGGAAGCTTCTGAACGTCCACAACCACCGCCACCGCCGCCGCCTCGGAGAAAACCAATCGCCGTGGAGGACAATCTCCGGCGGACGAGATCGGAGGAGATTTCTCACCGGAGTGGAATCCAACGGCCGGTGATTTTCCGGAACAAGGTGAGAAGGTACAAACTTCTTGACGAGGTTTCCAGCTGAATTTTGTTTCTTGCATAAACCAAACACACAGATGATTTGAATCGTTGGTGGAACAGAGAAGGGAATCCAGAAGCTTCTTGGATGAGTGGAAGAGCATTTTAGCGATGTTCTTTTTTTTTTTTTTTTTTTTTTTTTTTCTCTTTTTTTTCAAATGATAAATATGTAGAAAATAGGTCACTAAATTATATGTTGATAATAACGTCATAAAAGAAGTAAAAGATGAAGGATGGATAATACGACATATCATATTTTGTGACAGACCAATCATGTTCTTCCATCTTCACAATCATAATTTTTCTTTTTTGGGGGGCTATGCTTACTTTTACTAATATTGTAATAATTAAGACGAATTATATCGTTAGTCTAAACAAATTTATATTTAATAGGTTAACGAGGGTAAGACTCTAGTCCCATTTCTAACAAATATTGTTTACTTTGATTTGTTAGCCGTGATTCTCACGGGTTTTAAAATGTGTAAGATTCACAGTTGAGAATGTTTGATTAATCCACTGCACCTAAATAGGTGCGCGAAAGTTATATTATTTATAATCAAATAAATTACAAGAATATAATGGAAATAACAATAAATGGAAAAATGCTTTATCTAGATATTTGTATCAAATATGATATATATGGTAAACTATAATTTATTATTAAATATCCTTAACAATGGTGATACGTAATAGGCCAAAGTGGACAATATCTACTAGTGATAGGCTTGAAACGTTACAAAAAATCGTGAGGCTGACGGTGGGCTAGTGGTGGAAATCTCTTTTTCGTAGGCACGTTTAAAAATTGTGAAACTGATGACGATACGTAACGGGCTGAAACGAAAAATATCTGCTAGTGGTGGACTTGGAGCGTTACAAAAAACCGTGAGATTGACGACGATATGTAATGGGCCAAACCGAACAGTATATACTAGCTGTAGACTTGGACCGTCACAAAAAATCGTGAGGTTGACGGTGGGCCAATACATTTACAAAAATTTTAATAAATTATGGCATAAAGTCACTCCATTTCACCTCATCTGGGGATCGAACCTAATCTTTGTTATCATAACTTAGATGTCAATGAGCTGTTTTCTTTTTCTTTTTTCTTTTTATATATAATAATCCCATCATATCCTTTTTATTCCTTTTGCTTTCTTAATATATAATAATAAAGATTATTAATTATTTCAAAAGGATTATAGAATTGGAAGTAGGCCCATCAGTAAGCCCAATGGGCCAGACCTCCTTCAAGCCCAATACCAGAACTTTCTCCATACAGGGCCCACAAAATAAATAAATAAAAATAATTGTTTTTTTTTTAATTTTCTTTTGGGTTTCGGTGGAAATAAAGTAGAAAATTGTAAATATATTTAGTCAAATATAATGGACCCACTTAGAGCACCACCATTAATGAATTGTCAGTAAAGGAAACCCACTCTTCCCAATATTTAAAATTTATTTATTTATTTATTTATGTATTTATTAATTCAAAATTAGTTTGAAAATTCGTCCAAATATTAATTAATTAAAGAGAAAATGGCATTTTTCTAATACTCATTTCCATTAATTGATTTGAAATCATAATAATTCATATTTTATTTTTTTATCACCGCAAGATCAAGACGACGTCGTGTTTCCCATGGTAACATTTAATGCATATTTCAACTAAAACTTGCTACTAAAGTTGCCATAAATACAGTCCCAATTTTTCAGTAATTGCGCCAACCAAAAAATTCCCCCCAATAAAATTAAAAATTAAAAGAAAAAATGATTTTTTAATTATTTTGTATTTATTTTCTCAACCAGTAATAAATAATGATCTCTTTATTATTATTATTATTATTATTATTATTATTTTGGTTTGGAAATAAAGCGTGGACCCAAAATTGAAATGGGGAAGCCGGGAAATTGATAAATAAATAATAATAATAATAAATAAAATTAAAAAATGAAGAGGAAAAAGTCGAAGCTGCACGATTTTGCATGCAGAAAAGGCTGATTATTACAACGATGAAATATTAAATTATTTTTTTATTTTAATTTTAAAATTGAATTATTGGGATTTAATTAATTTCCCCCTTTGTTCTTCCCATTCCCTTCCCCTTCAATGGATTTCTTTTCTATCTGTTCTGCAGACTCTGCCATAGCCACTTGCGGCGGCGATCTCAATTGCAAACGGAATAAGCCGTTTGAAATCCGCCATTTTCGCTATTCCGAGCTTGTTTCCTCCACTAATGGCTTCTCCGCCGACTGTTTCTTGGGCAAAGGGAGCCACGGCAGTGTCTACAAGGCCGTCCTCGACGCTGGCAAGCTCGTCGCCGCCGTCAAACGAACCAAATCCCCAAACCCATCTTCTACTTTCCACCATTATAGATGCCATAGCTCTTGCCAATTCGCCGGAAATACGCCGGCGGAAAACGAAATTGAGATTCTCTCGACGATTCGAAACCAGAGAATCGTTAATCTTATTGGGTTTTGCGCCGATTCCACTGAGAAATTGATCGTCGTTGAGTTTATGCCCAATGGGTCTCTTTACGATCTGCTCCACTCACGATCTTCCCGACCGCCCGGTTGGACCAGACGTGTCCTGTTCGCGTTGCAAGTCGCGAAGGCGGTGAGGGATCTTCACGCGTCGAATCCGCCGGTTATTCACAGAGATATTAAGTCGTCTAACGTTTTGATTGACGGTAACTTTAACGCGCGGCTTGGGGATTTTGGTTTGGCGTTAAGGGGACACGTGGAGGATGTGCGCGTGAGATGTACGCCCCCTGCTGGCACGTTGGGTTATCTCGATCCCGGGTATCTCGCGCCGGCGGATTTGAGCGTGAAGAGCGACGTTTTTAGTTTTGGGATTTTGCTTTTGGAAATCATTACTGGCCGGAATGCTATCGACGTTGACCATAGTCCGCCGTCGGTCGTTGACTGGGCGGTGCCGATGATTAAACACGGCGACTTCGATGGGTTGTGTGACCCACGTATCGGCTTGCCATTCGACCCGGCGGTGATTCGGTGTATGGCGATTCTGGCGGCGAGGTGTGTCCGGTCCACTGTGCAGAAGCGGCCGGATATGGCGGAGGTGGTGGAGTGCTTGACGGTAGCAAAGAAGAAGGTGAACGTACGGCCGATGTGGAGGAATCTAAGACGGAAGGAACGACACGTGGAGAATCTTCAGCCGTTGATTTTGAATTGGGATGAACCGGACGGTAACGATGAGCCGGTGAGGGCTACTCGAATTGGAAGCCGGCGGAACCGGAAAGTATCCAGTGTTTCGAGTACAGAGTATAAAATTAAGACGATTGGTTCGAGCCAGAGACGTGTGATTAGATCGAGATCAATGGGTTCGATGAACGATGTGAAATGGGGAGAAACTAATTCGAATATGGGCGATAACTATTACTCTTCGTTGGGTGGCCGGCGGAGGCACGGGGGAGTTGCAGTGAAAATGCCGACGTTGAAACTAAGCAAATCGAGGTCGGTGGGGGTTGCGGAGAATCCAAAATTTATGGAATTAAATCGGAGAGCGGCGGCGGAGAATCCAAAATTTGTGGAATTAAATCGGAGGGCGGCGGCGGCGGTGGAAATTGAAATGTCGAAATTGACGATAGAATTTGATGGTAAATATGAGGAAAAAATGCTTGGAAAACCATTGTTCCAAGAGTAGAGATCAAAACTGAAATGGGTTTTGTTTTGTTTTTTTTTTTAATTTATTTTTTGGGAATCTGAAATTAATGAAAGTGATTAATATTTTAATGGTTTTTTTTTTTATTTTTTTTTTATTTTTTTTGTAATTTAAAATTTGCATGTGGGGAGCTATATTAAAATAATCATTAAACGCTTTGTTTTCTTTTGATAAAACAAAAACAAAAAGAAGAAGAGGAAGAATGATGGATGTTTTGCACTTTTACAGAGCTGCCATGAATGATTATTCTTCACCTTTTTTTCTGGGTTTGATAATCTGCCAATGGCTTCCCAGAAAAAATAATATATGTGTATATATATATATATAAAGCCACGTGCAAATAAAAAAAGGCCCATAATATAATTGGGCTTTGAGAAGAGGTGGTGGTTAATGGGCCTGCAAAGTATGGCCCATGATATAATTGGGCTTTGAGAGGAGGTGGTGTTCATGGACTGCAAAATAAGGCTCATGATATAATTGGGCTTTGAGAGGATGTGGTGGTTCGTGGGCCTGCTAAATAAGGCCCATGATATAATTGGGCTTTGAGAGGTTGTTTGTGGTTCGTGGGCCTTCTAAATGAGGCCCATGATATAATTGGCTTTGAGAGGTTGTGGTTCGTGAGCCTGCAAAATAAGGCCCATGATATAATTGGGCTTCGAGAGGTGGTGGTGGTTAGTGGGCCTGCTAAATAGGGCCATGCTATAATTGGGCTTGGAGAGGTGGTTGTGGTTTGTGGGCCTGCTAAATAAGGCCCATGGTATAATTGGGCTTGGAGAGGTAGTGGTGGTTCGTGGGCCTGCTAAATAAGGCCCATGATATAATTAGGCTTTGAGAGGTTGTGGTGGTTCGTGGGTCTGATAAATAAGGCCCATTATATAATTGGGCTTTGAGAGGAGGTGGTGGTTCCTGGGCCGTCTAAATATGACCCATGATATAATTGGGCTTTTGAGAGGAGGTCCTGTTCTTGGGCTGCTAAATAAGGCCCATGATATAGTTGGGCTTTGATAGGTGGTGGTGGTTTGTGGGCCTGATAAATAAGGCCCATCATATTATTGGGCTTTGAGAGGTGGTGTGGTTCGTGGGCGTCTAAATAAGGCCCATGATATAATTGGGCTTTGAGAGGAGGTGGTGGTGTTCATGGGCCTGATAAATTAGGCTTATGATATAATTGGGCTTTGAGAGGTGGTTGTTCATGGGCCTGTTAAACAAGGCCCATGATATATGTCCAAATAAAAGAATAAAAGAATAACGAAAACCAATTTATAATGGCCTAAGCCATGGCCAGCAGATAATAGCATGTTAAATATCGCTATCAGCCCTGATAGCCCTATTAGTGGTGGATTTAAGCTGTTATAAATAGTATAATCAAACACGACGTTGTGCCAGCGAAGACGCGGGCCACCAAGGGAGATGGATCGTAAGATCTCACATTGATTTGGAAAGACGAACAAAACATTATCTATAAATGCACCGTTTTAAAGTTGTGAGACTGATGACTATACGTAACGGGTCAAGACAGACAATATCGACTTAGACTGCGACTGCTGCCGAAAAAACAAAAAATGTTAAGCTACATTCGTCAAAGGCAGGTCGTTTTTGTGGGTATTCCCCTTTCTTATCCTGTCTCTTCTCACTTTATAAATTATATATTTTATTTATTGTTTTTGTTTTAATCTAATCTCCGCTGAAAAGCGTTTTCTTTCTTAACTTTTTTGTTTTGGGTTTGTGGAAAATGGAATTCGACGATGAAATAATTGAAGAGATGCCCATCGCCCACCGCTACCATTCCTTCACTAACTCACCTTCCATTCCGCCCAATTCCGGCGAACCCCCATCGCCGACGAGGAAGAGCTGCGGCGGAGACAGAATTAGATACAGAGAGTGTTTGAAGAATCACGCCATCGGAATCGGCGGGCACGCGGTGGATGGTTGTGGGGAGTTCATGCCAGCGGGAGAGGAAGGGAGTATAGACGCACTGAAATGCGCCGCCTGTAACTGTCACCGGAATTTTCACCGGAAAGAAACCGATTCAGATCAGGGACATTACTATTACTACCAGCAGCATCAGCAGCAACCGTTTTGTTCTTATCGTGGGCCCCCACACCCGTCTGCTTACGTGTACTTGACCGGGACCCCAATTCAGCAGAGGCCGCCATTGGCGTTGCCGGCGGCAGCGGTGTCAGAGAGAGAGGAGGAGGACGTTTCAAATCCAAGCAGTAGCGGCGGCGGCGGCGGAGGAGGAGGAAGTGGGTTGCTGAAGAAAAGATGAGGCTGACGTGGAACGGCTCTGTACGGAAACCGGAGTCCGGCGGCAGATTCGTAAGGCATGGATGCACAATAACAAAGCATAGTTTGGGGAAGAAACCCTAAAATTAGGGCTTATTATTGTTCTTCATAATTATGTTCTTTGTCGGGGAATGCCCAATTTGGGTCATCTAAAACTTGGTTACATTTTGTTTCCAATAATAATAAAAAGGGAAAACAACGTGGTCAGCATGCAAGCCCATCCTTTCGTCTTTTTGGTTCGAGAGACATAATTTAGTGATTAAAGTATGTCTACTTCTTCGAAACGTTGCGTCGTTTTTTCTCCCAATTCGAATCTCTAACATTTTAATTAAATGGGATCTCGGAAGAAATTTGGAGGATTGTAAACAATGGGGAGAGGAGTGTGGGGACAATGAAGTGAAGGTTGATATGATTTTTGGTTTGGGGGGTTTAAGGTGCAAGAACATTGAAACATGTGAGGCTTTTTTGTTGAAACAAGAAAACACCTATTTGCTTGGCTTTGTGCTTATTGCTATCTGACAATACAGCTCAGATTTTAAGATATTTTTGTCATGTCTTTGCCTTCTTTTTCTTCCCTATTTCGATTCCTTCAATATTCAGCTTTGTTTCAATAGTAAGATCCTTTTCCGACCGCTAGACACTCTTTGATTCTCTTTGGACTTCCTCTCGAAGTTTTAAAACGTGTTTGGTAGGTAGAGGTTTACACACCTTAGAAACAATGTTTGGGCTTCCCCACTCCAACCAATGTGGGATCTCACAATCCCACTCCTTTCGAGACCAGGGTCATCGTACTTGTTTCTCTCTCCAATTGATGTGGGACCCCAATCCACTCCTTTTAAGGCCTAGTGCTCGCTAGCACACTGCTTGGTGTCCACCCCCCTTTGGGGCTCAGCCTCCTTGCTAGCACACCGCCTGATGTCTAGCTCTGATACAATTTGTAACAATTCAAGCCTACTGCTAGGAAATATTATTCTTTGAGCTTTTCCTTCCGACATGATATCTCACAAATAGGATGCATGTTCATTCAAACATAGATTATTTGATGAAGTTAAAATATACTATTCCCTGACCTTATTGAAGGAGGTAAAGCAGCTTCGCTCCTCTCTCTCTCGGTCCAGTTGCTTCGCTCCTCTCCGTCTTAGCCGAGCTAGCTTTATTTCATTCCCTGATTTTGAAAACTATAAAAGTAGTTTTTTGATTTTGGGTTGTGTCTAACCGTTCAAGATGTTTAAAAATGAAACTCACGGTAGAAAGTGAAAAAACACAAACTTTTGATGATCATAACATAAATATACTTAAGCTAACCTACTTTCCTAATAAAAAAAACTAATAAGAGCATTGAAGAAAAATTACTGATAATGGTTAATACAAAAACCATGGGATAATGTAAATGAATGAGGAATGAACAGCCAAACTGAAGAACAACACAGGTCCAGAAGAATTCAATCATAAAGACAGCAGAGTTCAATCATGGGATAATACTATTTACCATTCAATTCAATCAACAAACTTGTATAAGAGTTCAAACAATTTCCAACCTTTCATAAAGACAGCAGAGTACTAGCAAGTATTTCATAATTTGTATTTCTACGGTAGTTGTTTGTATATCATCAAAATCTTGGCTTACTACAATATGCTTACTTACCGTTGGTGACGAGATAAGAGCTGATGTGTTCCAGAATGAGTTTTAGGCAGCACGCGGACTGTTGGGCTGTAGGGTTTCTTCAAGAATTTTCACTGCACCATCATAATTTACAAACCCCAAAAACCAGAATTCATGATTGTCAATGGAGATAACCTGTATGAATTTTTCAGGCGGTTTTGCTTTGCTTGTTGATGGGTTCACTGCTCTAAGGTGATGTAGCGGGATCATCACCTATTATAACCAGAGAAGATACAGGGAACGTTCAGTCAATTTCTTATTAATAGAGCCTCCACAACGTATATGATACAGAAGCTATAACGGTCCAAGCTCACGCTAGCAGATATTATCCTCTTTGGATTTTCCCTTTCGGGCTTCCCCTCAAGGTTTTTAAAACACGTCTACTAGAGAAAAGTTTCTTATAAAGAATGTTTTGTTCTCCTCTTCAACCGACGTAGGATCTGAGAGAAGCATAAAAACATGGGTAATACAGGAGCAAGTAATGGTCATGGTCCAAGCATAGAAGAAGAGGATGCAACTCCAAATCAACGGTTGCATAGAGACTTACAAAAGCCATAATCTACGATAGGTAAATGAACACAACGTATGTGAAACTCTTGCATCATCAAATCTTGAAAAGAAAAATATGTATATATGAAGCTACCGATCAGCTTGGCAATCTCTTGACCAAGATGATCATAATCAAATTATATTTGGAGTAAAAGAACAATAACACATGAGTCACTTTTGACTACACCTTCGAAGCTAGCAATTTCTTTGTTCGACACTTGAGAATTCTATTGACATGGCTAAATTAATAGCATGACTTTGCTACCATGTTAGGAATCACAGATCTCTACAATGATATGATATCGTCCGATTTGATCATAAGCTCTCATGGATTTACTTCAGACTTCCCTAAAAGACCTCATATCAATGGAGATGTATTCCTTACTTATAAACCCACGATCATTCCCTAAATTAGCCAATGTGTGACTCCCTGCCGATACTCAACACCATTCATCTCATCTTCTTCACTTAAATCAACATCAGTTCAACCAAATTTTTTAGTATCATAAATACCATAAAGGACAAAATCCATTCGAACAAAATAAAACTATGAAATCTGGTTCGAACTGCAGCCTAAGATCACTATAACAGTAAGCTTAATAATTCAATTTTACCTTGTAAAGGCACCATCGGGTCTCCTCATCCACTTTGTATGAAAGAGGACTGTCACTGCAAAAGGCAATTTTAGCCGTTGTTATGTACAGAGTTCCCATCACAGGACCGGCAGATGTGGACAGGTAGCATGCATATGCCTTCAGAAGTTTCTCTTCAGATGTATTCTCAAACGTTTGCCGGAAGATCTTCTCATAACCACCTTCTGCAAGAACTTTAGTCCCCTGAGCAATTCTTCCCACAGCAGCTTCAGTAAAACTAGGCCCTGTTTTCACTGGTTTGAAACAAGACTGTTTTAGATTACTGGTTAACAGAAGCTGCTAAAAAGTTTCAAAACCAACAATGAAGAACGTTCTTGCAGTCATTGTTAGGAACCACAAACATCCACAATGGTATGATATTGTCTATTTTGAGTATAAGCTCTCGTGGCCTTGTTTTTGGTTCCCCAAAAGGCCTTATACCAATGAAGATTTATTTCTTATTTATAAATTCATGATCAACCCCTTAATTAATCGACCTGAGACTCATCTTACAACAGTCACTACCCCGAACCCTAGTTTCAATTGAATACGTGCAGAGATAGCTTACAGTACCAGATAAAACACAACCCAAAATTCAATTTCAGGTAAAAAAGAACACAGCTCATTCAATGGAAAAGCACAATACATACAAGAACAGAAGAGAAATGGTTCTTGGGAAATGATTTCTGCCAGGATCATGAGCAGAGGAATCATAGATTTTCAAGGATCTGTGTTTAAATAGACATGGCATATGTTCCAATCATAATCCGCAAACAATTGAAGTTAGATTCAAATTAATCAATAGTGATGAGAAGGTAAGAACGCGTTGATTATGATAAAGAATTGAAGGGCTTACAGTGCTGCCACATGTTCCCAGCAAGATCCTCGGCTTTCTTGGTTGCCTCAACAGCCCTCTTCCCCCATCTTACAAGCATCACCTTCACGGAATCCATCGTATCTGATCATTCATCAAACACGCACATCCAATGAACAAGAATTTCACTAATTCCAAACGCTCAACAAAAATTGACATACTCTTAGCAGAAGAAGGATTTCCCTGGGCTGGAGATGCAGAAACATACGGATTCGCATCATTCGGCAGAGTGGTGGCATTTCCCTCAGAGATCGGAGCACGAGCCTCGCTGTTCGGCTGAGTTTGAGGTGGAGGCGGATGTGGATGTTGGGGTTGGGAGCCCATGGGGACGGTAGTCCAATCCTCCGGCATCGGCGGCGGAGCAACGTCGCTAGGGTTAAGCTTGGGATGGGTAGAAGAGTCGGTGGAGCGGTGATCGGTGACTGCATCCGCATTGTCGGAGTGCGATGGGTTTGGAGCGACGGGATTGGATGGATCCGGCTGAGGCTGAGGCTGAGGCTGAGACTGAGCCATTTGGGAACGGTTGAGGGTAGTTGGAAGCGATCTCCGGCGCCGGTGTTTTTATTCGTTTCTTGAAGCCTAAATGCTTGATTTGGTTTATAGTTTATAGTTTCTGCCGCTTCTTAATTCTCTCATATTTTTCCAGTGAATAATTTAAAATAATATTAATATTAAAAAAAAAAAAAAGACAAATAA
>NW_019268532.1:1144728-1199182 GCF_002738365.1 Cucurbita moschata
AATGTTTTTTTTCCAAAAAAAAAAAAAAAAAAAACATATTTTGGGTTCCATCTTTCACAATATTAACGGACGATGATTCAGGATCGACCCTAATTTAAAAAGGGTCAATAATAAAATGATGATATTTAGTATTAAATTATAGTTTACTGTATATTTTATATTTGATATTTTATTACAGACAAATATCTAGATATTTATAATTCCCTTTCTATATATTACTATTTTCATATTTTTGTAATTTATTTGATTATAAATAGACAACTTTCACACACTGTTTAAGTGCGGTGTATTAAGCAAACATTCTCACCACCATTATTATAATTATTGTTATACATAATTGATAGTTTAATTAAACATCGGATGTGTTTGAAATCATATGAATGAAAGTCTGCATAATCTTCACAGCTTCGTGATCTGAAAATATAAAATATAATTTTGATAATATAATAAAAATTAGCATAAGGAATTAAAAAAAATAAATGTGAATTAAATGTAAATATTACCAAGCGTAGGTACTATGTGGCCTTTAGAATGATAAATTACTAACGGGTCAATAAATGATTCCAGAAGCTTCACTCCACGTGGCTTCATCGGGTCTCGCTCACCTGTCACCACCGTTTCATACAACTATATTCTTAATTTTTTTAAAAAATAAATTTAATTAAAAATAATACTTTCTTTAAAAAATACAAATATATATATATATATATATATATATATATATATATATATATATATATATATATATATATAAAGTTTTATTAATATTCTTAATTTTTTTAAAAAAAAAAACTTTAAATACACTGACATAAAAAAAAATCTTTTACCTAAAAATGTCATCTAATCATTGGTATAAGGCTAGAGCTTATGCTTAAAGTGGACAATATCATACCCAGAGTGATTCATCGAATTACTTAGATCTAAAATAATAACATCACATTTATACGATACCCTATAGATATCTACATTCATATAGATATATTGATTTTACATCTCAACCATTCATCGTCCGATCTGTTATATATTTTCAATTTTTTAAATACTTATAATTCATTTACTCAGATATCATGTTTTCGGGTATATAATCACTTATGTTTAGAGTGAGCCACATGTTAGACTCTAGTCTACTAAATAGATAGCTATATTATCGTCAAAATACTAGGTCTACTAAAGGCACGAAAATAGATGGTAAGTTTGTCACATCCCGGTAACAGAGAGTACCCAGAAAATGGAGGGATGGGCATCCAATGGAAGTCGAGAATGCTTCGCGAGGCAGAAATTGGTTGAATTTTGCTCCGCTGACGATGATCACGAACTTGATCTTGGGGACTTTTGTCAAACCAGCTCCCTGCAATCCATTAATCCAAAACTTAACCATTTCTTACAAATAAATATACTTAATTATTTTAATTTTTTTTTAAAAAAAATAAATTGTTTATCTATGTTATAAATACCCCTACCCTATCCATATTATCATCCAAGAAATACTTTCTTGTAGGGTTAATAAAGAGTGCGAGTGTTTCTAGTTGTGTTCAACGCTGAATTGAAAGATTCAAATGATCCGATTTGTTTGTTTACCGATGCTTGAAGTCCCGGTAGCGCGGCCGATAACGTCGCCCCCTGAAAATGTTTGCGAACGGATTGAAATTGAGAAATTCATCTCTAGATCGTTAATCGATTAAGCTTCATTTGGTCAATTACCTGTGAGAAACCGAGGAGTCCATCAAATGGTTCGTGATTAAGCATGTAATCCTCGATGAATGAGAGACACTCCTCGAGATTTCGATGTTCTGTGAAATCCTAAAGAACAGTGGAAATAAATTAATCGATTGAGATAGCAAAATGAAATTAGATGAAGCAACCGCACCGCACTGAATTGAAACCACTCGAAATAGGGAGGATCGAAGAATCTTTCAACATCGGAACTTCCTTGTGCAAGAAATGGAGCGTCGAGAAACTGGAGATCGAGTTGATCGAGGACGGACGCCGGCCATTTTCCGAGCTGCTTCTTGAGGATTTCGCCGCTGGTTCGGAATCCATGGAGGCAAAGAAATCTAGGTTTTCTTTGCAAATTGACTTCTGGAGATCTCGGTTTCCGACTCGCTGTGTGAAGATGGAGAGAGCTGAGGGGATGGGAAAATGAACTCATTCTGTTAAGATTTTTCCTAACCCCAATTTCACCTCTCCTAGAAATGGCTAGGGGATCTATTTATTTGTTTATTTCATGGGGAAAGGGGTATTTTCGGGATTAAGAGAGATTCCGTTAGACATCACAGTCCCAAAACCGAAACCATGGTAGAATAGGCTAAACTTCTCTTAATATCTATAAAAGCTATTAGATTCATGATGGTAGCAGCATGTGTAAGAGCCGAAATCTGAGTACGGACCTTCCATAGCATCAAGTAACCATACCTGAAGGGGAAATTGAGCAGATTTAGCAACTGCACATGCAAAAGATAGGACCGCCCACAAACTAACAAATAATTAATTAACCTCATTGTTATAAATCAAGTTATTGAATATTTTAAATAAATCCCGAAATTCAAAACTCTTAAGCTCTGAAGATGTATTTAGTGGAAATGATAGACTCCTCTCAATAATCTTCTACAGATTTGAAGATATGATATTATCAACAATTGATGTAAAAGGAGAGGGGAACGAAACATTTCTTATAAGTGTGTGAAAACCTCTCCTTAGTAGACGCGTTTTAAAACCATGGAGTTGATGTTGATAAGTAACGAACCAAAACATACAAATATCTGCCAGTTGCGGGTTTGAGCTGTTACCAATGGTATCAAAGGAGGCATACTAGTGAAGATGCTAATTCGGGGTGGATTGTGAGGTCCCAAATGAACAAAACATCGTTTGTAACGGTGTGAAAATATCTCCCTAATAAACGTCTTTCAAAATTGTAAAATTGTCGGCAATATGTAACAGGTCAAAACAGATAATATTTAATAAATAAGAGAGCAAACTCATCTGCCTAACCTCATCTAAACCTTCTAATAATGGTACTCCCCCTCCATAGCTAGGAGTAGAAAGATTTCACTATCATTGTCGTCGTCATCAACATTTTAAGTTCAATACCATTTGAATGCAAATATCTGATGTTTAATTTTTTTAGTCAAAAGTTATAATGTTTTAATTAATTAATCTATGTTTTAGTCGGCCGAAATTATACCGAAAAAGATGCAAAAGAGATTATATTGATAACAAAAATAAAGAAGCCACATGAACTATATGCATTTGTGTTTGAAATGATGTAACAGTCCAAACCCACGGTTATTATTATTATTATTATTATTATGCATAATTGATAGTTTAATTAAACATTGAATGTGTTTGAAATCACATGAATGAAAGTCTGCATAATCTTCACAGCTTCGTGATCTGAAAATATAAAATATAAGGTTGATAATATAATATAAATTAGCATAAAGAATTAAGAAAATAAATGTGAATTAAATGTAAATATTACCGAGTGTAGGTACTATGTGGCCTTTAGAATGATAAATTACTAATGGGTCAATAAATGATTCGAGAAGCTTCACTCCATGGGGCTTCATCGGGTCTCGCTCACCTGTCACCACCATTTTATACGACCTTACTAAATTAATAAAAAGAAAGTAAAAATTATATATAGCCTAATGGAGAGAGTATCATAGGATATTGTTCACTTTGAGTATAGACTCTCATAGTTTTGCTTTACTTATATTAATAGAGAGAGTATTATTTGTTTATAAATCCATGATCATTCCCTAAATTAGCCGATGTGGGACTTTCATTTTCCAACCATGATATGAGTTTTTTAAATCTTATTTTAATACTTTTAAAATTTTATGAGTATTTTTAGTGTAGTATTAATGAAACTTTTTAAAATTTAAATTTATTTTTAAAATATAATATTTATGATTCTAAAATTAAAAGTTAAAATATTGAAATTTTTAAAAATTTAAAATTTAAAAATATATATTTTTAAATAAATACAAAATTTAAAAATATTTTTATTAATTTAACTTTAAATACATTTCTATTAATAAAAAAAACAGTCACATAACTAAAATATAACTATTATTTTACTTCGAAACTAAATGATGCACGGGACTAAATTTCAATAAAGGACCACAATTAAAGATTATAACACGTGTCACCACATTGATATTGAAATTTAATAGACATTAATATTTACAAACATAAATATTACTACTAATAAGATATATAACTTATTAATAAAAAAAAGATATATATATTTGAAAATTTGAAAATTTGAAAATTTGAAAATGTGGAGTGTTGGATGAAAGTATCACGTCAGCTAATTTATGATCCCTACCAAAAGTTATGTACTGTGAGCTGTTGTTGTTACTCTCTTGCTTGCATATATATAATGTCTCTTTAAAAAATCTCTTTTTGCCCTCGTTTTCTAAAACCTTCTTCTTAAACCGAGGCTAGAGGCTCGAGCATACGTCACTTGGTTGTAGGCGACGTAAGAACGAATTGGCTTAACTCACTTGTCGTTGGAAAGTGAGTGCCGCACAATCGCAAGTCTGCTGCTATCAAAGAGTGCAATTGTGACAAGTCATGGGTTTATAATTGGTATCGCGCCATTTGGAAAACCCAAAACAAAACCACACGAGCTTAGACTCGAAGCAGACAATATCATACCAAGATCTGAAATAATAACATAACGATATATTGATTTTACATCTCAACCATTCCTCGCCAGATTTGTCATATATTTTCGATTCTCAAATACTTATAATTCATTTCCTCAACTATCACGTTTACGCCAAGTATTATTACTTATGTTTGGAGTCAGTCAAATGTTAGACTCTAGTCTATTAAATAGATAGCTATGTTATCGTCAAAATATTAGGCCTACAGTTTGTCGCATCCCGAATTCGTAATAGAGAGTACCCAGAAAATGGAGGGATGGGCATCCAATGGAAGTCGAGAAAGCTTTGTGAGGCAGAAATTGGTTGAATTTGGCTCCGCTGACGATGATCACGAACTTGATCTTAGGGACTTTTGTCAGACCAGCTCCCTGCAATCCATTAATCCAAAACTTAAACCATTTCTTACACATAAATATACTTAATTATTTTAGAATTTTTTTTAAAAAATAAATTGTTCATGGGAATCCCTACCCTACTCTGTGTTATCATCCAAGATATACTTTGTTGTCGTGTTAATAAAGAGTGTGAGTGTTTTTACAAAAAGATGTGTTCATCAATTCAAATGATCCAATTTGTTTGTTTACCGTTGCTTGAAGTCCCTGTAGCACGGCCGATAACATCGCCCCCTGGAAATGTTTGCGAACAGATTGAAATTGAGAAATCCATCTTCAGATTGTTAGTTGATTAAGCTTCATTTGGCTAATTACCTGTGAGAAACCGAGGAGTCCATCAAATGGTTCGTGATTAAGCATGTAATCCTCGATGAATAAGAGACACTCCTCGAGATTTCGATATTCTGTGAAATCTTGAAGAACAGAGGAAATAAATTAATCGATTGAACGAGTTTGTGATAGGCGAAATGAAATTAGATGAAGCAACCGCACCGCACTGAATTGAAACCACTCGAAATAGGGAGGATCGAAGAATCTTTCAACATCGGAACTTCCTTGTGCAGGAAATGGAGCGTCGAGAAACTGGAGATCGAGTTGATCGAGGACGGACATCGGCCATTTTCCGAGCTGTTTCTTCAGGATTTCGCCGCTGGTTCGGAAGCCATGGAGGCAAAGAAATCTAGGTTTTCTTTGCAAATTGACTTCTAGAGATCTCGGTTTCCGAATCGCTGCGTGAAGATGGTGAGAGCAGACGGGAAAGGAAAATGAACTCATTCTGTCAAGATTTTTCCTAACCCCAATTTCACCTCTACTAGAAATGGCTCGGGGATTTATTTATTTGTTTATTTCATGGGAAAAGGGGTATTTTCTGGATTAAGAGATAGATTCCGTTAGACATCACAGTCCCAAAACCGAAACCATTGTAGAATAGGGTAAACTTCTCTTAATATCTATAAAAGCTATTAGATTCATGATGGTAACAGCATGTATAAGAGCGGAAATCTGAGTACGACCTTCCATAAGCAGATTTAACAACTGAAAAAAAAAAATAGGACGGCCCACAAAATAACAAATAATTAATTAATCTCATTATTATAAAAGTTATTAAATATTTTAAATAAATCCCAACTCTCTGTCTTTCTTACTTATAAATCAATTTAGTCAAGGTGGGAAATGATAGACTCCTCCCAATAATCTTCTGCAGATTCGAAGATATGACATTATCAGCAATTGATGTAAAAGTAAAAAGACGATAAATTGTAAAGAGACTGAAGACTACAATGAAGGTGGTAGTTGTTATGATAATTTTATGTAACATTCCACATTTGTTGGAGGGGAGAACGAATGAAAACCTCTTCTTAGTAGACGCGTTTTAAAACCATGAGATTGACGATGATAAGTAACGAACCAACGCAGACAATATCTACTAGCGTTGAATTTGAGCTGTTACAAATGATATCAGAGTCATATATTAGGAGGCATATCACCGAAGACGGTAACTCTCAAGGGGTGGATTGTGAAGTTCCAAAGAAACAAAACATCGTTTGTAACAGCTGTTGACAGTATGTAACCGGTAATAACATATCATATTTAATAACGTAAAAGGGTAAAAGATATTTTATTGATAAATAAAAATTAATTGAATAATGGATGATTTGGTGTAAACAAAGATCATACCTATTGCATTATATTTTATAAGTTTCAATGTAATATTTAATATATAAATAAAAGAAAAGCGTTAATAAGTATTTAATCTAATAACAAAAAATTATTATTTATTATAACTATTATTGTAATAAAAGCTATACTTTACTTAAAAGTATTTCTAAAAATTCAATAATATCAGCTAATATTTTATTTTTAAAATATACTTAAAATTTAAAAATTTTCATTAATTTATTTCTTTGTACTTCTTGTTTGGTTTAGAGTTTAGGAATTATTCGTACAATTCCTTTGAATCGTTGCGAGTAAGTCCGGGTAGAAAGACTTGAAAAACCTCATCTAAACCTTCTAATAATGGTACTCCTGCTTCATAGCTAGGGGTAGAAAGACTTGTGTAAAAGATAATAATAATAAGTAAATAATAATTATAAAAATAAAATAAAATAAAGAAGTAAATTATAGACTCTCTCCCCACCTTCTCCAAATATCTCCCCAACCCGTCCAACTGCAAAATGATCTGCAAAAAAACCAAGAAAGGAAACAGAAACAAAAATAGCAGATTTTGGGAAGGGAAAAATGGGAGAAAGAAACATAAAAAAGATCACAGATTGTGGGAGAAAAAATGGGAGATGGCCTTCACTTCAGGCAGATCTAATAGGAATAGAAAGAGATAGAAAAGTCATCAAGTTAGGTCTCATTTTCTTTTATTTTTGCACGAGATAGAAAACTTATCTTAGATCTCTCTTTCAATTATTTAGATTTTTGGATATAGGATTGAAAATCAAAATTCGCTGTGTCAGTTGCATCTAAATTGAATCATCATTTTGAGGAAGGAGAAGAAAATAATAATGGATGGATGCATAGCCATTTTTACTCCAGGAAAAATTAAAATAGATTGGAAATGGTTAATGACAGTAGTTTTAGGAAAGAAAAGAAAAAATTCAAAATCATTTATCTAATTAATTAGAATCAAATTTCCCACCTACATTACCTAGTTATTTAGATGTTAATTAACAGTTAGAAATCATGTCAGATCTTTGAATGAGATCATAGATCTCTCTTTGTACCATTTTTGAGAATTAGATCAACCCTTCATTTACTAAACTGTTAGAATTAAATAGGGAAGAAAAGAATTAAACAGAGAAGAAAAGAATTAAACAATAGATTTGAAAAAGAATTAAACCGAGAGAGATTTGGAAAAGAATTAAACCGAGAGAGGTAAAGAAAAAATATATTTAATTAAGTACAGAAAAGAAAAAAAAAGTAAAAGAAAGGAAATTGTATATATTTAACTAATTAAATACAGGAAAGAAAAGAGAGAGACAGTAGGGAGGACAATAGAAGATTTGGTGAACAGAAACAATTTTACAGAGTAAATACATAGAGTAAAAAAAAGATACCAAGCTATATATATATATATATATACATATTCAATACTCATAAAGTCTATAATGCTCGCATGAAATTTAGCACATGAACCATGGTAGGAGTTAGAGAATTAAACATGAAATTGATGTTATGGATTCTTATAGGTTGGCTTGGATACAAAGGGAAAAATCGAATTTTCATTAAGGATAAATTGGTCACACCTGTATAAGCTAACCAGGTAAGTGGCCTTACTATAGGATAGACTAAATAATTGTATGAGTTATGATGATGTGTGGATTATGATGCTTGATGATATGTGCGGTATATACATATTTTGTTGAGTGACGCTTGATATGTTTGACGCACGTGGTGACATTATGATGAGCATGATGATTGCATGATTTTTACCTTAATATGATGTTGTTTTCCATATTGAGCATGCCAGATGATGATGAGTGCCATATTGCATCATGTCGTTAGATCGACGTAGGACACAACCCTAAGAGCATGAAAATGATATTAATATAAATATCCACGAGTATGCGTTACCTAGAGTAACAAAGAGATGAGACTAGAGGGTTGTGTCAGAAGAGACATTACGATGGATTTAGAGGGACCTCATGCATTTTGTATGAGCTACTTCTCCTAGAGATGATGAGTGCGGACGTGCACCTTATGATGAGCGCGAATGCGCACAGGTGCGAAAGCACACAGATGAGGGTGTTCATGAGGCGCATGACACTATGGGGTTCCGCTGACCTCCGGACGTCGCTACAGATTAGCTTGACCAGAGGGTCCAGGGGGTGTGCGAGCGCCCTGGGGACTCACACTCGCACATGTGGATCGTGTGTAGGGAAGTACTACACATCCAATTTGTCCGAGACTGAAGGCCACCTCTAAGATGATTAGAGATAGGTCCCTAAATCATGATTGCATGTGTTTGCATTTGCATGGCCCCCTATAGTGGGGCCACTTATTGAGTATTGTTTGAAATACTCAGGTCGTGTGCTACTTCATTTTTTAGGTAAAGGCAAGGTGCACTTGTACGGAGGATGGCGGCATCGCGAGTAGAGACTGTGGCACGTGCATAGGGTAGACTCATATTTAAATTTCTAGTCTTAAGTTAGAATAGGTTGTTTTACATTTCATTCTTGTAAATTATTTTGTATTTGTTTTTGTTTTCTCTAAATTCCAGTATTTCATATTTAAACACGTAAGATCATGACTGTGTTTTCCAAAGAAGAAGTTGTTTTAAACGTTTTTTGAAATTTACGTTATCAATTATGTTCATGTAAGAGTTATATTTTCGCATTATAGATGAGCATGAGACGTTAGTAGCGACTCTCAGTATGTGGAAATTTAAGGTCGTTACAACTTCACTATCATTATCGTCATCATTATTTTAAGTTCAAACGATTTGAATATAAATATCTGATCTTTTAATTCTTTGAGTCACATGGGTTAAATGCATTTGTGTTTGGAATAGTTTTTTAAAACGCGTTTACTAGGGAGAAATTTCCACACCCTTATAAACAATACTCCGTTCTTCTCCCCAATCGACGTTGAATCTCACAATCCACCTACCTTCAGGGCCTAGTCTTCTCGCTGGCACTCGTGGGACACTTTAATCCACCCCCTTTCGAAGCCAGCGTTTTTGATGGCACACGGTCTACTGTCCCCTCCCCTTCGAGGCTCAGCCTTCTCGCTGATACATCGCCGAGTGTTTGGCTACTAAAGAAAGAAATAATGCTACTTTTTAATAGACGACAAAGTTATTATTACTTTATATCATCTTTACCAACATAAAGCATAAAGTTACATAAAAAGGATGTCAAACACTTGAAATTTGAGTAGCTGTAGCTTCAGTCTTGTGGAGTTGCAGCTGAAGATTGTTGGTTTTATTGTTCTTAATATCACCATAGAAATAAGACACAAAACCCCAAAGATTTAGAGCCAAAGAAACTCCCTTCTCCGCCTTAAACTTCTCCTTGAATATAATTACTGCTAGAATCTCAGTCACCGGCAATAGAACTGCGATTACTATGCCGGAAAACAGAGACGACGAGCTGAAAATAACTCCGATGGCTCCCAAGAAGAACCCTTGCCAAGCTATGGCGCTGCATGCTAATACCACGTAGTATGCCGTCTCCCCTAGTCCAAATTCTGCCGCTTCTCTAGGAATCACCTGTTGTAATTATTAATCAAAACCCATCATTTAATTTCTCAAAAGATTCCATTTTTATTACCTTAATTGGACAATATCAATGATTCTAATATGATATCACAATCTTTTAAAGTGGAGTCTGTTAGGAATCACGATTCTTCACAATAGTATGATATTGTCGACTCTGACCTTAAGCTCTTATGGGTTTGGTTTGAACTTACCCAAAAGGGTTTATAGGAGATAGTATTCTTCACTTATAAACTCATGATTTTCCACTAAATTAATCAACGGGTGACTCACTTCCAATAATCCTCAACCATCCTCTCCTTTAACAAAGTACACTATAAGTCTCCCCTGAGGCTTATGGAGCTCTCGAATAGCCTTCCCTTAATCGAGCCTCGACTTTTTTCTTTGGAGCCCTCGAACAAAATACACCCTTTGTTCGACACTTTAGATTCAGGGGCCGAGCCTCGATTAAGGGAAGTCTATTCGATGGCTCCATAATCTTCTGACGAAGTTCTATGGTATACTTTATTTTTCTTAACGGCTTTCTGAGTGAGCTCAAAACAAAATCAGGAGAGTTTAAACACAATTAATAATAAAAACCCATGATTTAATTTGGGAAAAGATTGGATTTTTAATACCTTAAAATCGTTGTTGGCCAACATCCCGACGGTGCAGACGACGGTGGCGAAGAAAGACAATACCAGCTGAATTTCCAGCACTAAGGTGTACGTAATTCGCTGTCGGGATTTTTTGTAAGTTAATTCCACAAGCGGCAGAACGAATCCGTACAACGCCGCCGCGGCTAACGTCATCAAGAATCCGGCGATGTACTGTTTGGTGGAAACTCCGGCGGGGCGGTCTCCACTCGTGTGCAATGCAAGTACCGCGCCTCCAATTGTTATTAAAACGACGGCGTTTATCGAATAAGATGTGAATTTCTGTTTCACTAGTAGGTAAGCGAAACCGGCTGTGAAAGCAAGCTGGGTGGCGATAATCAATGCCGAAGTTGAAACCGGCAGCCGAGCCACGCCGTAAGCGTACAAATAATCGTCGAAGCCGGTGATGATGCCGATGACGGCGGAGGCCAAAAACAGCCGCGGCTTCATGAAAATCATCTTCGTTTTGTTGGCAGATTCCGATGACTCCAGGGCGGCGGAACGGCGGCGGTGGAAGTAACTAAATATCAACGGGATGAAAATCATCGGCCAGCCACCGGTTTCCAGCCAGCTGGAAAGCCACACACGCTTCCCGCCGTGGACGAAATATAACCGCATAATCAACGGACCGCCGCAGTTGCCGACGGCCAACAAAAGGCAGTTGAAAATAAGAAGAGCCCTTTTCATGGCGGCGCTCTGTTTCTTCGCCGTAAAGACTTTGAGGGTCCGTTTTAAGGGAAGTAGAGAAGATAAAAAGTGGGGACAGAATGGTCATTAACCAACCAAGGTGGAAATATAATTCAATACCAAATTATTATTTTCTTCAATAATTAGTTATTTGATTTTGACGGATAATTAAATTTGTAATATTTTCCGGCACCAAATATATATAAAACAAATTAATAGTTTGTATTTTGTATTTTGTTTCTCGTTTTTGGAAGGATTCATTTCACGTGACAAAATCCAAAATTTTAAAAGTATTTTAACCACGAATAAAGGGTGATCATAGGTTAAAACACTTTTTAAACGCAACCCAATCGTCCAAGTTGATAAATTTTCCAACCTAAACAATGAATTCAATCCAGAGACTCAACGTCCTCACTGACATATCATCCAGTATCACTTCTGATACTATCTGTAACAATTTTAGCTCATCACTAATAAATATCGTTATCTTTAGACTTTTTTTACTCGCGAGTAAAAATGTTTTTTTTTTTTTTAATTTAATATAAATCATTGATAAAACATAGTAGTGGGCATAATTTAGATTGCCATCACGAAAATAATGACCGGACGGCGTAATAGCAGCTTTCCATTAATTTATGTCTAATTATTTTTTTTTATTTCTTAAAATTATTTTATAACCAATGTGGGCCCAGCGTTGACAAAATAGAGTGGGTTTGAAACCCACCTTCTTTTGTCCCATTCTCTTAGCTGTCGCGGTTTCAAATTTACCCTTCATCCTCTTCATAATTATCTTCACCAATTTCACTTTAATTTTTTTTTAAATTATCAAAATTCTTCTTCCCAAGAACTATATTAATATATATATATATATATATATATATATATATATATATATATATATATTCAACGTAAGTGGGACCTGAAAGACACGATCACTGACCTGAGTAACAAGAAATTCTGTAAAAAAAATACAATTGTTTGCCCGTAAAAGTCTTTCTGCGTTCAATCAAACTACACAGAGTGAATCAGTTCCTTCTGGAGATATATATTTAAATTTTATTAATTAAATATAATTTTAAAAAATATAATTTTGGATTTAATTATGTAATTTAACAAATTTCAATATTCTATTTACATATAATTTTGTTGGAAAAAAGAAAGGATGTGTGTCCCGCATGCGTGCCACGTGCACCTGATAATTACTGATTTTGGGTAACAAATTTCCACTTCAAGAAATCTTTATTAATTTAAAAAATAAGGATATTTTTATTACGTTGTACGTGGTTTCCAATGAATAATATATTAATTTAAAATATATTTTTAAGTCACAAAAAATTAAATTCTTTATTTTTCATATTTTTTTTAATAAAAAATTTGAAAATTTGGTAGAAAAAAGCCACATTTATTCATACACTCCCTTTATATTTCCTTTTCCTAAAAAGGCAACTTCCTTTTTTTTTTTAAATAAATATTTAATAATAAAGTAAAAAGTAGCCTATTTTTATTTAATTTAATAGTTTAGCCTCTAACTTTTTTATATTCGTGGCTTTATAAAGTTCGTATCTAATACCGACTTTGTGACACTGAAATAAAGAAACAATACATGAATGAACTGAGATCATATCCAAATAAGAGTAATTTTGATAATAGAATGAGCGAGACAAACTGCCTCTTTCATAGGAAACATATGAGCGAGACAAAACTTATTGGAATAACTCGTATTGGGATGTGAGAATCGTTTTCACTCTTAAGAACCAAAGACTAGGTAACTTAATCGTGTCGTAGGGGATACTGCAGAATGTTAGGATTGTCGGGTGTCGAATCTGGATTCCAAATCTTGATCTGAATCTTAGGTATGAGTCGTCTTAGTCGCATAATTTACGAGAAATACAACTGGGCTCCTTAAGAATCACTTTATAAAATGTTCGGTGTTACTGACCACCCTTTCAAAAGTCATCCAAACATTATTCTTCCTCCTACTTATATAATTTTATTCTGCTTTCTTTTAAGATTATCGTAAAAATAGATGATCGAACCATTCGCTTTTAAAATAGTAACAATCGTATATCTCACTCAAATTTACAGTTAAAAATAGTAACCATCTCTGCCTCAACTTGGTCCGCCCTAGCCATGATAACCAACACGACCACTTGAGCTTTTGACACATGAAGTAGCTTTTCTAGTGCCCATGTGGTTGGTTTAGGCACGGGTGCGACTGAGTATTCGAGTCTAAATTCGCTTCCATTTCGAGCCTTTTTGAACTTTTGTTGTATTTCATTAGGTCCAAGAACGGGTTGGGTTCGTACGAAGTTGGTGGATATTGACTTCTTGCTGTGATCATTGAGCTATCATTAATAAGTGGTAGTGTGGCAGGCAGTAATGAGACACCGTGATCGCTAGCAACTATTTCTCTTTGAATTTTCTTTTCGGACTTTCACTCAAAGTTTTAAAACGTGTCTGCGAAGAAAAGATTTCCACGCTCTTATAAACATGTTTCGTTCTTTCTCTAATCGATGTGGGATCTCATATATTCGTACTTAAGCGTTCCGATATTTGCATATAAGGAATATCGATCCCTTACATTCACACCTAGGAACCATAATATCTCCTATATGCATACAACAAATATCGATCTTTGACCTTTGTACCACAGCGTAACGATACTAGTTATATTGAATATCGTCCCCCGACTTTTGTAGTCGAGACCTCTCAATACCTTTACTTTACTTTCGTTAAAAATAATACCAACCATCAACCATTTATACCCGAGGCCCTTATATTTAACTCACTTCCTTTTATCACAAGGTTAGTTTTGTACTATTTATTCCAAAAAACCTCGTAAATTCCTTACGTACAAACTCAATGCTAATAAGAACACGTAAACAATTTCGAAAAGAGATACTCACTGCAACTAACCAAAAGATTAGGGTAATTCCTCTAATGTGAGCGAAAGTGTTCGAATTGACTCGAACCAACAATAAGCAGACACTTAAAAGGATTCAAAAGGGTCTATTCGGACACTTTCGCTCGCATTGGAGGTTGTTGGTTCGAGCCAATTTGAACACTTCCGCTCGCATTCGAGGAATTACCGACCATGAGTACTCCAAGGTGAGAGTATTCACGTAATAAATTAATTAAAGAGAATATCATAAATATAGAGATAATATTAGACTCGTGTAAAGGCCAGAATTAATATTAATTAAAAATTATAATAAACTATGTAACCTAATTATTCTGCATATATTAAAAGCCCACGTGTCACTCTAGTCACATGTTTTAATTTAATTTTTTTTATGTTATAACTTTATTCGACATACAAAAAGTGACTTTTTGCTTACTTGTAAGTGAGCTGGCATGACAGATAAACGAGTAAATTCTCTACGTAACTTCTAGAAAGTAAACAATAATTTATTTATTAATTATTTAATATCATAATAATATGAGCAATCAATTTTTAATATTTTTTTTAAGGAAAAAAAACATTATTGACAGATATTAAAATAATAATAAAAAATAACAAAATACCCTTTATCAGGGCAGTGTGTTTTAAAGTCTTGAGAGGAAGTCAAAAGATGACAATATCTGTTAGTGGTGGGTTTGGGCCGTTATACAGTTTGAAAGGTCGGTGAAGGGAAAGCAAGATTTTGGAGCAAGGGTGGTTGCCTACCCTTGCCATGGCTCATTAATACTTTCCCATTTTGTCTGCACAAACAAATTAATTGAGCCAACGTACCATCTGGACCGGTTCGAATTTAAAATGTATTTATTAGTGAGAGGTTTTTACACTGATTTCTCTCTATTAACGAGAATTATATTCCGCATCTCGATCCCCACTCGTAGTATCGTACTGTCGATTCCGATAAGTGCATAGGGCGGAGGTGTGGTAAAGGTCGACAAATATGTGAGCGATGAGTTGTGTTTTGGTTCCTTAAACTTTGTAAACGTGGAGGGTTCAATGATATTCTAAATCTCTAGGTGTGGATTGCTCCGTCGTCTAAGTTGACCACCATCAACTTTCTTATCAAAAAGTTCATCTTTTTATAATCAACTTGTTCATACCATTTTGAACTCTCCAACAATTAAACATCATATTTTATAAAGATAATCATTTGTTATGAAATGAAGAACACCACCCAATTGCTGCGTGGGAGATGAGCTGCCGACTCATTATAAATTCAATGGATCTTCCTCCTGTTTTCAAACCCACTCTCTGTTTTTCCTCTGTTTCTTACAAATGGGTGCTGTTGTTAGAACCGATCGCGACGGTCCCAATCAGCCCCTCCTCTCGCCCAAACACAATATAGCAGAGAATCGAAGCGAGGATTTTGTATCCAAATTTTGGGTCGAAACCCAGAAGCTATGGCTAATCGTTGGCCCTTCCATATTCAGCCGTGTCGCGAGCTTCTCCATGAACATCATCACCCAAGCTTTCGCCGGTCATTTGGGTGATGTCGAACTCGCTTCCATTTCCATCGCCAACACTGTAATTGTCGGATTCAATTTCGGCCTTCTGGTAAGTCAATCAATTTTGAATCAATACTCTGTTTCATCGCCAAATTTGATCGATCCCTTGTTTCTTTCCTCTGTTTTGAACTTCAGTTGGGTATGGCAAGTGCGCTAGAGACGCTGTGTGGGCAAGCATTTGGAGCAAGACGATACCACATGTTGGGTATCTATTTGCAGCGTTCATGGATCGTTCTAACCCTCTGTTGTTTCTTCTTACTCCCTGTGTACTTCTACGCCACACCCCTTCTGAAACTGCTAGGCCAAGCCGACGACGTAGCAGAGCAATCAGGGGTTGTGGTGCTTTGGTTAATACCCCTTCATTTCAGCTTCGCGTTTCAGTTTCCATTACAGAGGTTTTTGCAATGCCAACTCAAAACCCAAGTGATCGCTTGGGTCTCTTTAGCTGGATTAGTAGTTAATATCGTTGCTAGTTGGGTTTTGATTTATGTTCTTGAGCTTGGTGTAATTGGCGCCGCCATAGCTCTGGATATTTCTTGGTGGGTTTTGGTTTTGGGATTGTATATCTACACTGTCGGTGGTTGGTGTTCTTCAACTTGGACTGGCTTCTCCGTTCAAGCCTTTCAAGGGCTCTGGGATTTCACTAAACTCTCCGCAGCTGCTGGCCTCATGCTATGGTAACCCCTGCTCTGTTTTGCTCTGTTTTACTCTGTTCTGTTCATTTACACGTTATATTAACTTCATTTCTTATGGGTATTTGCAGCTCGGAGAATTGGTATTACAGGATACTCGTCTTGATGACAGGGAATTTAAAGAATGCGACAGTAGCCGTCGATGCATTGTCCATATGGTACACAAATCTCTTTGAAAACCCAAAAAAACTTGGTTTTTTTTACTAAATTTTGTGTCAAATTCGTGCAGTATGAGCATCAATGGATGGGAGATGATGATTCCTTTAGCATTCTTCGCCGGCGTTGGGTATAATCTTTCTCTCCTGTCATACTTAATTTCCATAACAAGAGATGAAAAGTTCTAAAAGTTCGAAACGTATGAAATAAACAGAGTACGGGTGGCGAACGAGCTGGGAGCTGGCAATGGGAAAGGAGCCAAATTTGCGACAATTGTCGCAGTGGCACAGTCGACAGTGATTGGCGTAGTGATATGCGTTGTTATAATGATTCTTCACGACAAAATTGCTTTAATTTTCACGACCAGCAGCAGCGTGGTGGAGGCTGTGGGCACACTGTCAAGCTTGCTAGCTATCACCATTCTGTTGAACAGCATCCAGCCAGTTCTTTCAGGTTAGGCCGACACCATAAAAGACATCATAATTGTGTTTGAATGAAGAAGTAAATGGTGTTGTTTGTTGATGAACGCAGGCGTAGCGGTGGGATCAGGCTGGCAGTCTTGGGTTGCGTATATAAATATTGGTTGCTATTATGTCATAGGGCTCCCTCTTGGGTTCATCATGGAATGGGTTTTACACTCGGGTGTATTGGTAAGGGTTATTCTTTTAATGTTTAAGATGTTCTTGAATGATTCTATATTTTGATTGAAAATTTGAACTTTTTTTGTGTGTGTTTGAAGGGTATTTGGGGTGGAATGATCTTTGGAGGCACCGCTGTTCAAACGATTATATTAGTGATTATCACCGTGAGGACTAATTGGGACCGAGAGGTAAGTCTTGAACATTCAACTTTGATTTTGATTATCCAATTGAGTTATTGAATTGGTTGATCTGAGATATCATATTGGTTGGAAAGAAGAACGAAGCATTCTTTATAAGGGTTTATGCGTTTTAAAATCGTGAGGCTGATGGTGATATGTAACGGGCTAAAGTAATATATCTGCTAGTGGTAGGTTTGAACTGTTATAAATGGTATTAAGAGCTAGATATCGGGCGGTGTGTCAGCGAAGACGCTGTTCCCAACGGGGTGGATTGTGAGATCTCATGTATGTTGGAGAAGGGAACAAAGTATTAGGTGTGGAGACCTCTCATTAGCAGACAAGATCTGCTAGCGGTGGTTTGGGCTGCTGTTACAAATGGTATTAGAGCTAGATATCAAGTAGTGTGCTAGTGAAGACGTTGGCCTCTAAGGTGGTGGATTGTGAGATCTCATATCAGTTCGAGAGAAGAACAAAGCATCCCTTGTAAGGGTGTGAAAACCTCTCTCAAGCATATGCGTTTTAAGATTGTGAGGCTGGTGGCAATGCATAACGGGCCAAAACAAACAATATCTACTGGAGGTTGATTTGAGTTGTTACAAATGATATCAGAGCCAAACAAGTGTGCCAGCGAGAACGCTGGGCTCTCAAATGGGTGGATTGTGAGATCTCACATCAGTTAGAGAAGGGAACAAAACCGGTTGGAGAGGGAAACGAAGCATTCATTATAAGAACGTGGAACCTCTCCCTACTAAGGGCATTTTAAAACCGTGGTGGCGATACGTAACGGGTCAAAGCGGGCAATATCTACTAACTGTGAGCTTAAACTATTTCAGTTAATTGATTCTAACATAGTTGTTTATTAACCTTAATTTTAGGCGGAGAAAGCACAAGAACATGTGGAAGAGTGGTCGAGTCCTCAACAAAACAACAAGCCTCTTCTTGCCTAAAGTTCGTCTATTTTTTTTTTTTTTTTAAGGATCGAAATGATTTATGTTGTTGGTTTTTTAAAAGCTGTCCATTCATGGTATGTTCTTTCAATTATGGTGGCTACCTAAAATGATTCAAAAGTTAGGTAACATGTGATACAAAGAATGTGTCAAATGTGACGATGGGAGGGGAAGAACAAGGAGCAAAAAGCTGTTGGCAATGAGATTCCTTGTTTGTTTTGGTTACCTTGCTGTCTCTTTAACCTTTCAATCACATTCCATTTCTATTACCGACATCTAATTATTATCCGTTTCAAAGCTCTCTTTAACTTTCTCTTCAAACGTCTTTATTCGTTTAATAGAGTCATGATGCAATGTTAAAATTTCTAGAGAATAAGTTGTTATCAATCTCACGAACCCGACATGACGATTAGTTAGTATTTTTTATAAAGTCAAGTTGATATATCGGAAGATTACTGAACTTGTAAGATCTCATATCGACTGGAGAGGAGAACAAAACATTCTCTATAAGGGTGTGAAAACCTCTCCCTAGTGAACATGTTTTAAAAATATTGAGAGGAAGCCCGTAAGAGAAAGCTCGAATAAAACAATATTTGCTAGCGGTAGGTTTGGGCTGTTACAAATGGTAGCAAAGCAGTAAATGTGCCATAGAGGACGTTGGGCCTAGAAGAGGGGTGGATTGTAAAATCTATATTGGTTGGAGAAGGTAGGGTGTGGAAACCTCTCCTCAGCATACGCGTTTTAAAAACCTTGAGAGAAAGCTCAAATAGGCAATATTTGCCCATAGTGGATTTGGACGGTTACAACTCGTATTAGAGTAGACATTGGGAGATGTGCCAGCGAGGATGCTGAGTCTCAAAAGGGGTGGATTGTAAGATCCAACATCGGTTAGAGAGAATAGGGTGTAGAATACGTGTTTTAAAAACCTTGAGAGGAAGCTGGAAAGAGAATGGGTTTGGACGATTACAAATCGTATTATAGCAGACATTGGGAGATGTGCCCGAGACACTGGGCCTCAAAAGGGGTGAATTGTGAGATTTCACGTCAGTTGGAGAGGATAGAGTGTAGAAACTTCTCCCTAGCATACACATTTTTTAAAAAGTCAGTCCGAGGTAGAACTCCCGAACGGATTACAATTGGAATTTAAAAATGTTCCAAATCGGCCCAATTTCAATACTAATTAACCCAAATTAACATCTAAACTAATATTAACTCAACCATAATTTAAATCTAAACTATTCTATTTATATAATAATAATAAAAATAAAAAATAAAAGAAGCGAAGCCTTCCTCTATACATGTGTTTGTGACATGCGCCAATCAAATGGGAGGGGATCATCAATGACAGCCAACGAACTTTGACCGTTTCCTCCTTTTTCCCCAATAAAAAATTGACTTTTTTTTTCTTCACAAAACAAGACCAAGTAAACACAAAGGCCCAACTCGGCCCAATTCTTCAGCCGCCTACGTTGTCGTTGACTTTGACTTCCCCGTCGACATCACCCGGCAACCTGGAGAACGGCCGTCCACTGCCATCTCCGTTGACAATCACATCCTTTCTCGAGCCCTCCCTTCCAAGCAATGGCGTCGCCGGTAACAATGTCCGCCGCCACTCCACCCACCCACTTCTACTCCGATTCCCCAAAAACCCATTCTTCCCCACCTCACTCCGGTACCCCTGTCTCGAACTCTGCTCCCTCGGCAACGCCACGCAGCTCCTCGCCCGATTCAAATTCCAATTCAACAGCTCACTTCGTACCTCCTCCGGCAATCTCAGCGTAAACCTCTGGTAATCCCCCCCTCTTCCGATCAGCGAGTGCCCCGTCGAATGCGACCGTGGGAACAGCCCGCTCAATCGCCATCCCGTCGATCGCGACCGAATTGGACCGTTCTGATTCAATCCCTCATTTGGGTTTATCAAACTCACTTCCTGCCCTTGATTCCCCTCCGGAATTCGAACAATTACCTGACCACTTTCCGATCCGATCACCGGTCCGCTCCGGTCAATTCCCAAATCGGAATTGAGCAACGCAGCAAAGGATACATCGCCGGGTTTTGGGACAAGGCTAGCGCGGCAAACAGGGCAGGTCGAGTGAGACACCAACCACGCGTCGATGCAATCGGCGTGGAAGACATGGCTGCATTTCGGCAACAACCGGAGCGTTGCATCATCTTCGAATTCGGACAAACAAACGGCGCATTCCAACGACCCATTTCCGATTTTAAGCCCTTTCACGTTGGCGTATAGAAAAGTGGGGAAAGTAGCTATAACATCGGCGTCAAGGCCACGCGCAGCCGTTCTGGATCGGGCGTTGGTGGCAGTTTGGGCGGTAGAGAGGAGGAGGCGGCCGCCGAAGTGTTGGTCGGTGCATTGACGGGTGTAGACAGAGAGAACGGCGATGACGATGAAGAAGCAGACGAGAACAATCAAAACGATGGCCATTCGTTTGCTGATGGTCTGTTTAAAAGGGTATAAATCAGGGGGACTAGGGACGGTGGGTTGGCCGGATTGGGCGGTGGCGAGGGAGGAGACGTCGGCGAGTAGGATAGAATAGAAGAGAAAGGCGGCGGCGACATGATTGAGGGCGGGAGAGAGCATATCTGGATAAGGTAACAAAAACAGAGGAAGAAATGAATTTGTAGGAGAAAAGGAGGAGTGATTGAAACAGAGAAAGGAAATGGTGGCTGAAGAGAGACGGAAGTGGGTTTGACTGACAGACATGAGATGGTCTGAGATACCCAATTCTTGCTAAGTCAAGTCAATGGCGGCATCTATAAGAGGGAACAACTACAATTATATATATATATATAATACGTTGTTACATGGGACGTCGAAGTAAAAAGAGAGGTACATGAATGAATGGATATCACATTCGATTAAGAGTGATTTTAATGATAGAATGACTAAGAAAAGCGAATTGAAAGTCACTGTTTATACTAAGCAGGTGTACCTTTGTAACGGTCCAAGCTCACTGCGAGTAAATCTTGTTCTGTTTGGGTTTTGAGGAGCTTTAAAACGCGTTTGCTAGGGAGAGGTTTCCACACCCTTATCAGAGGTGATTTGTTGTCTTCCCCAACCGATGTAGGATATCACAATCCACCCCCCCTCCCCTTAAGGGCTCAACGTCCTCGTTGACACTCGTTTCTTTCTCCAATTAATGTGGGACCTACACAAAATCCACCCCCTTCGGGGACCAGCATCCTTACTGGCACACCGCCTCGTGTCTACCTCCCTTCGAGAACAGCCTTCTCACGGGCACATCACCTAGTCTTTGGCTCTGATATCATTTGTAACGACTCAAACTCAAAAACGACAATATCTGTTAGCTGTGGGCTTGAGTTTTGTGATGCATATGAGTGAAGGAAAAATATACTGAAAATATTTGAATTGGTTTGTGTAATAGTCCTATTCTTAAAAAGCGAGAAGTAAATAACAGTGACGGTTGAGTATATCTTTAACGTCACGAAACCAAAATTCTAAGTGTTTTTTTTAATTGGATTGGCTTGAAAATTGAAGGCATGTGTTTGAAATTTTATTAAGAAAATGGAGAATGATATCCTTACGCATTTAATTAAATTAATGTTTCCAATCATTTTTTCAAAAAAAATAAAATAAAATAATGTATACAATTTTATTATTCCAATAAACTAATAAATTCATTGAAATTGACTATGTCATGCATTTAAATTCAACTACCTAAACATTATAGATTTATTTTAAAGGTCTCGGGTTTAAATTCAAATTAAAAAAAAAAGATAATATTAAATTTATAAAAATAAAATAAACAATTTTAAAAAAATTAATTGTAAATAACGAACGCTAACTAACTCAAAAATTAAATTAAAAAAACCGAACACTAACTTGAACGCAAGAACTGGTTTGGTCAGGATTTAGGTAATTAGTTAAAAACGGTTTTTTTTTTTTTTTAATTTTATATATTTAATATTCATTAAAATAAATAATTAAATAAAGAAAAAAAAGTTGAAAACAAATTTTCAAATCATATATCATTGTTATTAATTATTGGTTTTTAAGTAAAAAATAAGATTATTTTGACCAAAGAAATGGTTGGAAATTAATTTAATTCATTTGTTGGACTTTATGTTATGATGTGTATAGTTGTATATTATATGATAGACGTTATTAATATTTAATAAATGGTCATTTTCATAGTCTTCATATATATTAAATAATTTACACAATTGCTGTAATGGGCTTGGGCCGGGTATTGTCTCCACCCCAACTCTTCTCATGGCCCAATCCAACGGAACAATTTGGGCCTACTAGCTCCTTTCAAACTTGGGCTTGGGCCGGTTTCACATTTATAATTAAATAAAATAAAATTAATAGAAATAAATAAATGAATAAAAATGTAAAAAAGGTGGGGAGTAAAAGACACGACAAGGGCGGTGGCGTGGCGGGTAGTTGGGCTTAGGCCTGGTACATGCTGGTGTAGGCGTTGGTGCTGCCTCACCACGTGGACCCCTTGACAACACGTGTACGGCTGCTACCTCCAACTTGTCTCCTGTCTAATCCAATCACGCCCCTCTCCGGAATCCCAATCACCCACAAAATATTTATACATATATATATATAACCATTATACATTTACCCTAAATTTGTAGAAGATCTAACAAGTAAAAATGATCAACTTTGATCGAGCAATGGTACATCGTTCGCATGAGTTTAGGGTTTAGGGCAATTGCATCCTCTCGAGATATTTATAAGCGATTGTGCGGCATTCACTTTTAATTCTGAGTGAGTCAGCCAACTCGAAATTGTGTCATCTACGACCTGACAACGTATGCTTAAGCCTCTGATCCCGTTTAGGGTTTAGGGTAATTGCATCCTCTCGAGATATTTATAAGGAATTGTTCGATACTCACTCTTAGCTCTGAGCGAGTCAGCCAACTCGAAATCGTATCATCTACGACCTGACAACGTATGCTTAGTCTCTGATCCCGTTTAGGGTTTAGGGCAATTGCATCCTCTCGAGATATTTATAAGCGATTGTGCGGCATTCACTTTTAATTCTGAGTGAGTCAGCCAACTCGAAATTGTGTCATCTACGACCTGACAACGTATGCTTAAGCCTCTGATCCCGTTTAGGGTTTAGGGTAATTGCATCCTCTCGAGATATTTATAAGGAATTGTTTGATACTCACTCTTAGCTCTGAGCGAGTCAGCCAACTCGAAATCGCGTCATCTACGACCTGACAATGTATGCTTAAGCCTCTGATCCCGTTTAGGGTTTAGGGCAATTGCATCCTCTCGAGATATTTATAAGCGATTGTGTGACACTCATTCTTAGCTCTGAGTGAGTCAGTCAACTCGAAATTGTGTCATTACGACCTAACAACGTATGCGTAAGCCTATGATCCAATTCAAGAAGAAAGCTTTTAAAAAACGAGGCAGTGAGATTTTCGAAAGAGAGTTTGAAAGAAATATTATAAAATATAAACGAGAAAAACAACACAACAACTTATTAACGACTTAAATAATATATAACTCTGGATATAAAGAATTGACGATTAGTCGCACTCCCTTACAATACATTTTGAGGCATTTCAGGTTTACGACATGATTCTGCTAAAATGTCATACACTTAGGAAATACAAAAAAAAAAAAGAAAAAAAAAAAAAAAAAAAAAAAAAAAAGAACTATATCATGAAAGTGATAAAGGAAAGTAGTAAAGGTATACAATGCAAGGGGCTTGACATGCAACGAACATACGGTCATAGACAACACGTCTTGGACAAACATGACCGTGACCCTTTACAGGAGTTCGATCACAGTCTCCTATGATATTATAGGTGTTCTCTCGAACCCTAAACAGCAATAAATAAAATAAAAAAGAAAAAGAAAAAAAAGTAGTTTCCACGTCAATGGGAAGGCAGAAGAAAGCACATGAGGGAACCCGAAAAGAAAAAGAAAAGAAAGAGATTCGGAGTGTCCTGCGCTGCGGTGATAGCACAATCTGGGAGATAAGGGAATAATATATATGGCTTTGTACCTTCCTCTGATCTCAATTTTTTAACCTTTCCATTTTGTTGGGAATTCCAATTTTTATTTCCTTCTATTTTTAAACCCTAAACCCACCATTTCCCATGTACATTAAATTAATCACCAATCAAGAGTTCGAACGTTAGCATCCCTCGTCGCCTCTGTACTCAATCAAGAGTTCTACGATCGAAACTTGCCCAACCCATACAAGGGGATTAGAGATCGAACGTTTTCTAGAGGAGATACAGTTACATTGCACCCACTTAATAAAACTCTAAATCTGTGGGCGACTCGGTTTTAATATATATTAGTTTAATATTTATGATTGATTAGAAGTATAGTCGTATGTATTTTTGTATTTATTAATATAACTGTTCATAAACCAAAAAGAAAAAAAAAAAAAAGAGAATCTTTTGATGAATATTTAAAAGGTGAGGGTAGGGTTATGTTTCAACTTTTATGAGCTTTGAATACTCATATTTATGATTAAAATTATGGGTTTCATCGGGATTAAAACTAAGGACAATGCCAGCTCCACTAAGCTAAGCTTAATTAATTGATTAATTACTTAATCAGGGCTGTTTCATTAGTCATTAATTAATTATTAAACAAAGGTTGTTGTTCGTACAGTTTTAAGAGTGTGGAAACCGAGAGAAACTCATGGCACATGTACTCCGTCCCCTTGTCGCTCTTTCTATAATGCGTTTATTCAATTTTAATCATAGATTCTTGATTTGATTGCTCTACGTTAGATGACTAGTCAAGATATGGGTGTGCTCGACTTAACAATGTCTCACACTGTTTAGTGCGTGTTTGTTATGGAGATGTTGCATATCGATGTCGGATCTCACAATCCACGTTCTTTAGGATCAATCACAGTCCATCACTAGTAGATATTGTCTGTGCCCAGTGTCCTCACTTGCACACCGCCCCGTCTCTGGCTCTGGTGCCATTTGTAACAGCATCAGGCCACCGTTATCAGATATTGTTTGTACCCAGTGTCCTCACTTGCACACTACCTCGTCTCTAGCTCTAATGCCATTTGTAACAGCCCCAACCCACTGTTATCAGATATTATCCATGCCCAGTGTCCTTACTTGCATACCGCCCAGTCTCTAGCTCTAATGTCATTTGTAACAGCTTCAACCCACGTGTCCTTGCTTGCACATCGCCCCGTGTCTAACTCTACTAATACCATTTGTAACAGCCTCACCCCCAGCCCCCTGTTAATAAATATTGTCAACTTTGAATCATTACGTATCGCCGTCAGCCTCACATTTGAATCTCACAAAAAAGTGATCGAGCCGTGTCTAACATCAAGTCATATGTTATGTTGGAGCGAACATGACATGCGATCATACTAACACATGAATTGGTTGGATTACGAGTTGCATGTATCAATGTTTTAAATAACAAAATAGTTTTAAAAATGTTACTACATTTAAAAAAAAACACATATTTATTTCATGCTTCAAAATTAGAATAATATTAACACCTAATTTCCACGTAGATCATTGAAAAATGAGATTACTTCGAATAAAAGGAAATTAAAAGACGAGTTTTCCCAGAATTTGAGGTCCCAATAACACGGTTTTAGGTAATTAAAATTTTAAATAATTAATTATTATTATTATTATTTTAATTTTTTTAGCCGATTTGTACGTTGTTGCCACATGCACAAATTAGGGTTTCTGGTAACCGTATTTTACGCTCAAACCACATGCAATTCCATTATATATATATATATATATATATATATATATATATATAAATTATTTATTTTCCCATTTATTTTTTAATTTTTTAATTTCTTTAATTAATTTACACTACCTACGTCTAAATTCCTAGACCAATTTAATTAATTTCATGTTGTTTAATTTCCTAATCTTTTAATTACTTCCCTAATCGATTAGTATATTTATTTTAAATATTTATGTTATTAAGACAAGATATCGTTGCCACTAGTTCGATTTTTTTATATACTTATCGATGTAGCTCGATCGAATATTTTGTATTTTAAACGGAATTATTATTATGACCATTTTTGTACTCGGTAACGTGTCGTGTAAGTTGTTATGTTGAAAAATAATAATATTTATAAAATTATTGATTTTATAATATCAGGAAAAAAAAATAGTAATAAGGATTCTACGGAGAAAATGAAGGGAAATAATGACGTGGCACATAGTATTTTTAATTAATGAATCCTATTATTTTATTTTTTTCAGAAAAAATACATTGGATTTTGCAGAAAATTCCAAGTAAGAAAATGATTTAGTTGGAAAATATTAATTAACAAGTTGCAATTATGGTTCTGGAATCTTAAATAATAAGCTGTAAAATTAAATTTTATTTTATAAAATTATATTTAATTGACTTATTATAATATTAGATTCTATTTGGAATATATTCCATATCATAATAAATTTCATATTGGGTCTTATAAAATCTTCTGAAGCATGGTCGGAATTTGCAAATATTAAATATAATAATAATAGTTTAAATAAATTCCAATTATAATTATGAATTGGTTCTTTTATTATTAGTGTTATTTAGTATAAAGTTTAAAATAAAATGATAACAAAAGAGTAGGTATAAAATATGATGTAAATGTAACTCATAATATATGAGATAACGTGCCCCACGTTAGTAGGAGAGTAAAAGGAAACATTTTTTATATTGGTGTGAAAACTTCTCTTAGTAGATGACGCCAATACGTAACGGGTCAAAGTAGACAAGATCTGGACTGTTACGGTTGGTATCAGAGTCAGATACTGGGTGGTGTGCTAGCGAGGAAGTTGGTATCAGCGATAGGCACCGAGCAATGTGCTAGCGAGGACGCTATTCCCATATAGGTTGGAGAGGGGAACAAAGCATGGTTTATAAGAGTGTGGAAACATCTTTCTAGTAGATGACGACGCTATGTAACAGGCCAAAGTAGATAATATCTGAGCTGATATAGTTGTTATCAAAGTCATGTATTGGGCAATGTGTCGACGAGGAAGTTGGTATCGGAGATAGGCACCAAGTGGTGTGCCAGCGAGGACGCTGGCTCACCCTAGTTGGAGAGGGGAACAAACCATTCTCTATAAAGGTGTGAAAACCTCTTCCTAGTAGATGACAACGATACGTAACAAGCTAAAGTAGACAACATCTGGGTTGTTATAGTTGGTATCAAAGTCATGCATCGAGCGGTGTGTCAGCAAGGAAGTTGGTATCAAAGATAAGCACCGAGCGGTGTGCCAGTAAAAACACTGGCTCACATAAATTGGAGAGGGGAACGAAACATTCTTTACAAGGGTGTGTAAACTTCTTCATAGTAGATGACGACGATACGTAACAGGTTAAAGTAGACAATATCTGGACTGTTACAGTTGGTATCAAAGCTAGACACTGAGCGGTATAGAGACAAGCATCGAACGGTGTACCAACGAGAATGCTGGTCCCACATCGGTTGGAGAGGGGTTTAAACCATTCTTTATAAGGGTGTAGAAACCTCGTTGTAATAGATGCGTTTTAGAAACCGTGAAGCTGTAGACGATACGTAATGGACTAAAACGGACAATAACTACTATCAGTGAGCTCGTTTCGTGTAGAATATTCTATGATATAGAATTACTTTATAACGAAAGAGCATCACAAGAAGAATAGTAATAAGAAAAAAAAGAAAAAAGAAAGAGAAAAACACAGAACACAAAGCAATAAGGAAATATTGTAAGCATGGAAGACATTCCAAGGAACAAATGAAAAGACATAGGGGTGAGAATGTCGCATAGAAATGTGAGTTAATTTGGGTAATATTATAATGTTTTTGCATTCAAAAAAAAAAAAAAAAAACATTGGAACAGTAGAAAGAACAGGAGAAAGAACAGTAGGCAGTGTTGGAAAGGGTGTCGGAGACACATATAGTATATAGTGTGTTGAAGGTGGATGATTACAAGAGTGGGTGTTTGTAAGGTCACATGGATTCCTCTGCGCCCTATGTCCCGCTCCCTCCCCCTTCTTTCTCTTTCAATTAAAATACTGTTTTTTTTTAGATCTTCTTCAGAATTTCTGGTAATTTTTCCAGCTTTTCGTCATCGGTTTTTTTTTGCCCTTTGTCCGACCAAATTATTGTCAAATCAAACCAAATGTATCATTCCTCTTTCGTCCCCTCTCAGTTTAGGTTTCTATACTTTTATAATAAATGTTTCGTTCTCCTCCTTAACCGAGAGTTTGGGGGACCTAATGTCCTCACTGACACAGTCCTCAGTGTTCGGCTATGATACCATTTATAATAGCCAAAACCCATTGTTGGCATATATTATCCACTTTGGCCCATGGTTTAGGTTTCTATATCTTTATAATAGATATTTCGTACTCCTCTTCAACCGAAAGTTTGGGGGACCCAGCGTACACACTGACACACTGCTCGGTGTTCGGCTATGATACCATTTATAACAGCCAAAGCCCACTGTTAGCCTATGTTGTTCACTTTGACCCATTACATATCGCCGACAGTTTCACCGTTTTAAATTGCGTATGCTGGGGAGAGGTTTTTACACCCTTATAAGAAAATGTTTCGTTCCCATTTTCACACACTTGTAAGAAATATTGTATTCCCAAAACGAGATTTCTACACCTTTATAAGAAATGCGTCGTTTCCCTCTTGGTTTTCACACATTTATAAGAAATGCTTCGTTCTCATCTCCAATTTAGAGCTTGAGAGCCCAACGTCTTTGTTGGCACACTGTTTGGTGTCTGGGTCGATACCATTTATAACAACCAAAACCCACTGTTAATAGATATTGTCCATTTTGGCCGGTTACGTATCACCATCAGTCTCACAGTTTTAAATAGCATATGCTAAGTAGAGGTTTCCACACTCTTATAAGAAATGTTTCGTTCACATCTCCAACCGATTTAAGATCTCACAAATTCTCGCTGTCCTTCGATCACTTTATCTATTTTTTACTAAAATAAAATTAAATTAAAAGAAAAAGTAGACAAAACATGCTTTATTCACTTAAAATGTTTTATGGCCATTAATAAAATGTATTAAAATAGTAAAGATATGATTTAAGTAATTCAGCTTCAATAATACTCTCTCATTCAATGAACTTGAAATATCAAATTTTATTTATATATTTTTATGCTTGATTATGATATGTGTGCTACATTTCAATTTTTATATGAGTAAATTAAGGAGGCTAAGTATAAAATTTTGTTCCTATTTAATTGTCCTATCAATTCAATAAAAATGTGTTTGATTGAGACGTTTAAACCTTTGAACCCTTTTCTTTATAATAAGTATGTTAATGGGTAAACTTTGGTTCGGGAGGGCGAGCGAGTAGGAACAAAAAACGTGGTTTTTGTGAGATAGGAGAGCTTGTGGATCACGAGATATTCAAAACTTTGACCTCTTTTCTTTATAATAGATATGTTATTGAGTAGCTTTGGACTCGGAGGGTGACTGAATGAGAATGAAAATTGTACCCTTTATGAAGCAGGAGAGTTTGTGGGTCATGAGATATTCAAACTTCTGACCTCTTTTCTTTATAACAGATGTGTTAACGAGTAGTTTTGGACCTAGAGGGCGATCAAGTAGGAACGAAAAATGTGGCCTTTGTAAGGCAAGAGAGCTTGTGGGTCACAAGATATTCAAACTTCTGACCTCTTTTCTTTATAATAGATATACTAACGAGTAGCTTTGGACCCAGAGGGTGATCGAGTAGGAACAAAAAATGTGGCCTTTGTGAGGCAGGAGAGCTTGTGGGTCACGAGATATTCAAACTTTTGATCCTCTTTTCTTTATAACAGATATGCTAACAAGTAGCTTTGCACCTAGTGGGCAACCGAGTGGAAACGAAAAATGTGGCCTTTGTGAGGCAAGAGAGCTTGTGGGTCACGAGATATTCGAACTTTTGACCTCTTTTCTTTCTAGTAGGTATGTTAAATAGTAGATTTGTACTCAAAAGACGATTGAATGGGAACGAAAAATGTACCCTTTGTGAAGCAAGAGAGTGTGTGGGTCACGAGATATTCAAGCTTCTGACCTCTTTTCTTTATGACAGATATGCTAACAAGTAGCTTTGAACTTAAAGGGCGATGGAGTGAGAACGAAAAATGTGGCCTTTGTGAAGCAGGAGAGCTTGTGGGTAAGAGATATTCAAACTTTTGATCATCTTTTCTTTATAACAGATATACTAATGAGTAGCTTTGGACCCAGAGGACAACCGAGTGGGAACGAAAAATGTGGCCTTTGTGAGGCAAGAGAGCCTGTGGATCACCAGATATTCAAACTTCTGATCTCTTTTCTTTATAATACATATGTTAACGAGTAGATTTGGACCTAGAAGACGATTGAATGAGAAGAAAAATGTACCCTTTATGAAGCAGGAGAGTTTGTGGGTCACGTTTTTTCTTTACAATTAATATGTTAATGAGTAGCCTTAGACCTGAAGGGCAACCGAGTGAGAACGAAAAATGTGACCTTTGTGAGACGAGAGAGCTTATAGGGTGACGTTTTTATTTTGTTGTAGAATTTAATTAATACTTGACGTCCACCAACTTGAGTCATCTAAAGTTTCATTTAAAGGTCTTCTTCATCTTCCCCTTTTAATTAACAAACAAATCCCCAAACCCCAACAGAGTATCTATTTCTAGCAACACCAGATTCCTCTCTCTCTCTCTCTCTCTGTTTCTCTCTCTTCCTCTGTTTCGCTGCTGCTGCGAGTACTGATCTACAATGGCATCTCACGTGCACCTTGTTCTCTTCCAATGGCTTCTTTGAACTCATTTTCTTTTAAAAGCCCCTTTCCTTCAGGTGCTTGTAGCCATACATAAAAGCCTAAGCTTCGTTGTTAGGTCTTCTGGGTTTCAAAGAAACAGAGCAACCCCATCTCTCTGTTTCTCTCTGTTTTTCCGATCGCCGGAAAAAACAGAGTGATCGTTGATGATGGCATTGGAAACGGTGGTTTACCCACAAAATAGAGATACATTTACTTATGTTGGCAGAGATTTCTGTTCTTACGGCGGCGCTTGGCCTGGCTATGACTATGGCTTCCAATTAGAACAAGAAAAATCCTTCCTTGAAAACCCCCAAAAACTCCCCACTAATTGGGAGCCTTCACCGGAGGAATGTTCGATCAATCAGCCGCTTTCCGTTGGAGCTCTCTATCCGCCGATGGAAGTTGAACAGTCGCCACCGTCGCCACCGTCCCCACCGCCGACGACCGGGAGGAGAAAGCGACGGCGGACTCGAAACATGAAAAACAAGGAGGAAATTGAAAACCAGAGGATGACCCACATCGCCGTCGAGCGCAACCGCCGGAAACAAATGAATGAATATCTCGCCGTCCTCCGATCACTAATGCCGTGTTCTTACGTTCAAAGGGTCAGTCACCTTTCTTTTTCATGACAATGACAAAAGTTACCGTCCAAAAACAGAGCATGATGATTTCATTTTTTAGTGGAAACTATTGAATTACTTCAATTTCACGACAGAACACAAGAACATGTTTAATAATTGAGTTGTCGTGTACTTTTCAAGGCTAATTATTTGAATATTATAGCAGGGAGACCAAGCCTCCATTATTGGTGGCGCCATTAATTTCGTCAAGGAATTAGAACAGCAATTACAGTTCATCAAAGCCCACAAGGAACCAACAGCTTCATCCCCTTTTGCCGACTTCTTTTCCTTCCCACAGTTCTCAACTCCGGCGACGAACTCGACCCATGACTCAGCCAGTTCCAACACCCAATGGGCCGCCGGAGATATCGAAGTCACCATGGTGGATACCCATGCCAACCTCAAAATCTTGTCCAAGAAACGCCCGAGACAGCTCCTCAAAATGGTGGCAGGGTTTCAAAGCTTGAGATTCTCTGTTCTTCATCTCAACGTCACCACTTTGGATCAAATGGTTCTTTACTCTGTAAGCATCAAGGTAACAAAAACACGAACTTTTCAACATGGGTTTTCTTTTTTTGGATCAAAACTTGATTTTTATATGAACTTTATCAGATTGAGGAAGGATGCGAGTTGAATACAGTGGATGAAATCGCTGCAGCTGTGAATCAAATCCTGCTCTCCATTCAAGAGGAATCTGCTTTCAGCTGACACTTTGATCGGTTCAATCTGTGTTCTTCCGAATGTATTTTGTTTGTTCAGAATCTCTTCGATTTCCTTATGGTGTCCAACAATTTTCCATGCAAATGAAGCACATAGCGTTGGATCCTTTTGATCTGTAAAATTTAATATCATGAATTTGGTTCAATATAAAGATGGCAACTTTATTTAATAATGTTTATGATTGTTCCAAGTTTTGATTAATCATATCTATGAAAACATGATCGTACAGATCGATTAAGTGTTTGAAAGATTTGATTTGATAATTGAAATGTGTGAGAGATGAAGAGGAAGAGGAACTAGCCGACAAGATTGCAACATGGAAGCAATAATTGTTATTGTTCTAAAGGTTTGACTGTCTTCCTTGAACTCCACAGCCAAACAAAGCTCCTTTGTTGGGCTCCACTCTACATATTTATTATATATATACCAATTCAATCTCTCCCAAATCAACCCTCTTTTTTTATTTTATTTATTTATTTATAAAAGGGCGAAAATCTCTCCTCAATGGATTTGTATTAAAATTGTGGGGCCGATGATAATACTTAACCGTTAAAATGGACAATATTGGTTACCAGTGGGCTTGGACGGTTACAAATGGTATTGGAGCCAGACACCGAGCGGTGTTCCAGCGAAGATGTTGATCCCTTAAAGGGGTGGATTGTGAGGGCTCACATTGGTGGGAGACATCGAGCGGTGTGCCAGCGAGAGCGTTAAGCCCACAAGGGAGTGGATTGTGAGATCCTTCATTAGTGGGAGACACTGAGCGGTGTGCCAAAGAGGATGTTAAGCTCCCAATTGGGTGGATTATTAGATCCCACATCGGCAAGAGAGGAGAACGAAACATTCCGTATAAGGGTGTGGAATCTCTCCCTAATAGACTCATTTTAAAACAGTGAGACTGACGGCGGTGTGTAATGAGCTAAGTAAACAATATCAGCTAGCGGTGGATTTAATTGTTACAAATGACATCAGCGCTAGACTGTTACAAATGGCATCAGAACCATGCTAGCGAGGATGTTAGGCCCCCAAGGAGAGTGGATTGTGAAGTATCATATCAGTTGGAGATGAGAACAAACTTCTTCCTAACACATGCGTTTTAAAACCGTGAGACTAACGGTAATACGTAACGGGTTAAAGCAGACAATATCACTCTCTCTCTACTAGACGTGTTTTAAGTGGGGTTTGTTATGGGGTTTTATCATAAAATTGGGGAAAAACAATGAGCAGAAAAGTAGATAGAAATGGATAGGTTTGTGTGGGAATGATGAGATTTGAAGTTGGTAGAATATTGTTCATCATTGAATGATTCTGATAGCCATAATTCTGGGTTTGAAACAATTATGACATTCGTGCCCACAACCGGATCTTCATCTTTTACACATCTCTTTTACTTTCTCCTCCTCTTCCAACACCTTCATTTCACCAACTCTTCTTTCATTACTGTTTCTCCATACTATTTTTACTTAAACACGACTCTTTTTTCGTTCCCGATAAAGAATTTGATCCATAACCCGACTAGATGGGGGCGTTTTTGTTGATTCAATTAGCGTGAGATGGGAAACGAAACATTCTTTATAAGGGTGTGTATGCCAGCGAAGATGTTGAACCCTGAAAGGGATGGACACTAGACGGTGTGCTAGCGAGGACGTTGAATCCCAAAGATAGGTGAATGGTGAAATCCGACCTCGAGACATGGTGCGAAGGGCTGTATTGGGTTGCAGAGAAATGGGGGAAAAAGTAAAATTCTTGCAATGAAATGATGAGGAGATGAAGAGACAGAAAAAACATGATTATGAGTTTGAAGAACAAAAAAGATGGTAAGAGGAGGGGCCCAATCTCGTATGTGAATATTCATAAATATTCCTTTCAACCTCATCATTTTCTTTACAAAAGCTAACAAATTAAACCCTAAATCATTTCATCTCTCATTTTGTCTTTCCCCATCGAACACGTATTAGTCACTCGAATATGGACGCGTTTTAAAATTGTAAGGCTAATGGCGATACGTAACAAGTTGGTGAGCTTGGGCTGTTACAAATGGTATCAGAGACAGACATTGGGGTATGTCAGCGAGGGCACTGGACCTCCAAGAGGGTGGACTGTGAGATCGCACATCGGTTGGAGAGGTGAACGAAGTTTTTCTTACAAAGGTGAAGCTCACGAAGATATATAATAGGCCAATGCGGACAATATTTGCCCGTTGAACCCTCCTTCCAAATGGTATATACAAAAGTTTTAGTTGGGCTGGGCTTTTGTGGGCTTTGCAGCCCAAATGAAAACCAAACTGGGCTTTGATAATGGGCCTTTGAATACCTCAAAAATTGATATAAATTAAGCCCAAATGAAAATATTTTTTTTTTTTGGTAAGAATGTAATTTGATTGCTGATAAAGCCCATTTTTGTAATCTTGTATCAATTAAGAATACAATTACGTAATGACAATCGAAGGAATCTTTTTTATTTAAATAAATAAATAAATAAAATAAAATAAAAAATATCAAACTGGCCTAACCCAATACAAAACGTGTGGACTTTTCAAGAAAAGAATAATTTAATTAAATTTAATTAACTTTATTATATTTTCTTTTTTGGGCCCAAACCCTCCATCAATTCTTTTATTTATTTTCAATTTTAGATCTATTTTTAATAAAATATCATTCAAAATATAATATTAGTATCTTTTTTCAATGCAATATCTATAATGCAGTTGAACTATGATCAAATTGGTATACTATTGAAATTATGTTCGAGAATTGTGTTATATTCTTTTGTGGGTAACTTTTTGAATCATAAAAAAGAAGGAATGATGAGTCAAAAGAATAAGTTTAGTGAATGAGACGTTTTTTTTTTTTTGTAAAAGGCATAAAATTGAAGGCGAATGTAGAATGTTCAATAAACAAGTGGATTGGTAAGAATATTACAATGGGACGGGGAGGATGCACGCTTCCGTATAGCTCTTTGCCAATGACCAACCCTTGTGTTTTTGAACCGTAATCGACATTCTCCTTATACCCTTTTGAGTCCTTTTCATGATGGTTGCGTGTTTGAAGTCACGGTAAAACTTAGACCAGCGTTCAAAGCTTTTCTCATGACATGTCTGATAGATATTAGTTGCTTTCCTTTCTGGATTAGGGTTTTTGAATGTTTGACGACTCGATTCACGATTATGCACTAGAACAGTGGAGGGTTATCGTCGTCATTGTCATTTGTTGGCATTATCATCCTCATTATCAACATCGTGATGGTTTCGAGAATTCAACATTTCATAAAGGTTGTTTTGAAGTTTGACCATAGACAACAACATAAAAGGCACCACCATCTCTCTCAAATGCCTCTTTATGTTCATCTCATTGGTTGGGCTGTTTCATTTGAGTATAAAAGTGATAATCCAATTTATGAACATCTAAGATTGAAAAGAAAGTCAAACCACACCCAAAAAAACATCTAAAAAAAAGTTGAATTGGGAAAAAGGTCAACCCCACTATGTTTTGGTGTTCTTAGATTACAATATCATTCACATATAAAATTATTCTCTTGCACTTTTAGATTACAAAATAAATAAAAATACCTCTTTTTTTTTTTCTCTTTTTCTCTCAAATTTGGTGTCAATTATTTAGTGCTTCCTCAAAAAAGAGTAGTGGAAGGCAAAGGTGCTGGCTCATCTGCTGGCATGACCGGTTCTTATCGAGGTTTTAGTTGATTGACTTTTGTGTCGAACAAACATTGGGTGGGTATTGTGTAAAAAGACAAAGCCCCTAAAATGTGGGGCAATTTTCAAACAACAATTCCTCAATGCTGGTGGGTTTGAATTTAAGATATTATTTGTTTTAGCCTGTTATGTATCGCCGTTAGCTTCGATTTTAAGACGTGTATCAGGGAGAGGTTTCCACACCCTTATCAGGAATGTTTTGTTTCCTTCTCCAACTGATGTGGGATCTCACAATTTACTCATCTTAGGAGCCTAGTGTCCTTACTGGCACACCGCCCTAGTGTCTGGCCATTTGTAACAGCTCAAGCCCACCGCTAACAGATATTGTTCACTTTAGCTCGTTACGTATCGCCGTTAGTCTCATGGTTTTAAGACGCATGTTAGGGAGAGATTTCCACACCCTTATAAGGAATGTTTTGTTCCCCTCTCTGATCGATGTGAGATCTCACAATCCACCATTTTAGGGGCCCAACGTCCTCTCTGACATACAGCTTGGTGTCTAACTCTAATACCATTTGTAACATCCCAAGCCCACCATTAACAGATATTGTCGGCTTTGACCCGTTATGTATCACCGTCAACCTCACAGTTTTAAAATGCGTCTATTAAACAAAGGTAGGAATGCATCGTTCCCTCCCGAACCCTAAAAACCGAAGAGACCTTTTGGAAAGGCAAGTCCTTACGCCTTCTCAATGTCCTTTCTATGACTAAGTTTATCCCCCACACAATTGGCATCTTTGAATGGAACATATTCTCTCTCTATCTCTCTCTCTCTAAAGAATTTTCTTCCATTCCTAACACCAATAATCATCTGAAAAATCAAAACTTTCCATCTGGGTTTGCTTCATTTACGTATTTTCAATGCAAAACCAAGTATATAGAGAAGGAAATTGGTGTCTTTATATGAAAATGGTGGTGGGTGTGGCCATGCATGGAAGAGAATCCTTTTGTGTTTGTTTGTTTGACGTTGGAAGAAGAAGGGTTTGGTAATGGCCACTCAGTTTGTTGTATGATACGACATTTATGGGAAAGAGAGCATTTATGCCACCACCTCATTTGGCTTGTCTATGTGTCTTACCCTTTCTATGTTCTTAAACTATTTGGTTTGCTTCTTTTAACTATCATGTTGTTCTTTCTTTACTACTTTTCTTTCTAACTTTATTCTTCACGTCTTTTCTAGTTTGAGGGATTTGAGGTTGTATAAGCTTGGCCATGAGTTTGACCTCTAAACCCTAAAAATGCTTGAAGAATTCGTTTTTGTGGTTTAGGAACCCCGTGCTTCGAGAATCAATTTAGGACGCTAGTTCGACTATGAATGGAGGGTTTTCGAGGTATAATAAGTTTATGATTGAAAATAAAATACTTTGTTGCAAACTGTGTGATGTATAAAGATCTTTTTGCATACCACCATTAAATTAAACGACTGATAGTTAGGAGAGAGAAAATATTTGTATTATTCCCTCTGGTAGAGTCTGATGCTCGAGAGAACCTAGATGGATGGATGTTCGAGATGTCTCGATGAAATGATCGATACATGGGTCAGTTACCAACGGATATGTCTGAGCAAGCTAAGATGATCGATGTATCCCGAGACATGAAACGGCATCACGATGCATGGGTCGTGTCATTGGGAACCGAGATGACAATGAGATGCGATATTGTTGTGTTGTAGACGATTGAACATGCACGCACAAGTGACGTATGTAATCAAACAAACTTGGATTCGGCACAAGTGATGTTCAGTTACGCGAAGACAAACCTTACTTAAGGTCTGACGAAACCACAAAACTGGACAAAAAATATGAATGACGCTTGAGTTTCCCTTAAGACTGATTATGAGCATGTCAAGATTACAACGCCGCATGATTGAAAAAGTACGACTATGATAGTGGCTCATGCTTTTTCTCTCTAAATTTAATGGCGGTGAACATTTATACGTGAAGGAGAAGATTTGAACGTCACCAAATTATAATATCTTAATCAGTTCAATTATGTTTAAGTGAGCTATAAAATTAAATCGTGCTTTCACCAAATAAATAATTATTTTTTGTTTTTTTTAAGGAAAAGAAAATTGGTTGCTTTTAAAAAAATCGGAGCACTAAAGATTCCATTACCATTACCACCAATTGAATCGGACGGTCGGATTTCAATTTCCTTATTTATTCTTTTTTTTAAAAAAATATATATATATTATTCCAACCTTGACACGTGTCCTCTTCCTGTTGGCCACTTTTTCCATTCCTAAATATCATATTCCATTTTTATTGCGATGTGAATGGACCATATTAAAAATGTCTTTTCCTCATTTCTTCAACAAATATCCCAACAATTTTTTTTAATAAATAAGTTAAATTAATAAAAAGTAAGGGTATTTTTTAATTTCATTATTTTTTAGATAAATTATGAATTTTTGAGTATTTTTATTAATTTAATGAAATATTTTATAAACCATAATATTAATGAATTTTAAATGTTATTAAAAGCTAAATTAAATAAAAATAATATGAGAAAAAAAGAAAAGCATGTGGATCTGATTCCTTTAATTAAAATTGTTAATTTTAATGAAATGATTTTAAGTGTAAGCATGTGAAAGACCATGCCTTTAATTTAATGGTCCTAATTAAAAGAATTAATAATGTTATTAAATTCGCTTATTTTAGGGTTTAGGGTTTCGTTTCGTCCATGATGGGCAAATGAGAAAATGCAGGGAAGGAAAAGGAGGGTTTGGGAGGGGTACGTGTAACTTAACAAAATGGGTCGAGCCGAAGCACACTGTTAGTAGATATTACCAGCTTTGGTCCATCATGTATTGACACCAGCCTCACGGTTTTTAAAACGCGTCTATTAGGGAGAGATTTCCACACACTTGAAAATGAGGGTTTGGGAGGGGAAGGTGTAGCTTAACAATAAGGGTCAAGCCCACGATTTTTAAGACACGTCTACTAGGGAGAGATTTCGACATACTTATAAAGAAGGAAAAGGAGACTTTGGGAGGGAAAGGTGTACCTTAAGAAAAAGGGTCAAACCCTAACCTACTGCTAGTAAATATTTTCTGTTTTGGTTCGTTACGTATCAATATCAGTCTCATAGTTTTTAAAACGCGTCTACTAGGTAGAGATTTTCACACCTAAACTGATGAAGAATCCGACAATATTGAATGCATGTATGTATAGGGTCGAAGAGGAAGATAAACACAAAAGAGACATGAGTACCCAAATGTACTAACTGCTACATCCCCCTCCTACTTTTGTCATCATTAATAATATTTTTACTCTTTGTTTGTTCAACTTCTCGTTAAGATTCTTCATTTACGTGAGATCTCACATCGGTTGGAGGAGGGAACGAATCATTCCTTACAAGATCGTGAATGTGGAAAATTGTGAAATCCCATATTGGTTGGAGAGGAAAACGAAACATTTTTTATAAGAGTGTGGAAACCTCTCTCTAGTAGACGTGTTGACGACAATACGTAACGAACAAAAGCGGACAATATCTACTAGCGGTGGGCTTGGACTGTTACAAATGACATCAAAGCTAGACACTAGGCAGTGTACAAGCGAGTATGTTGGCCTTTCAAAGGGATGGATTGTGAGATCCCACATTGGTTGAAGCGGGGAACGATAAATTCCTTGTAAGAATGTGGAAACCTCTCCTAGTAGATATGTTTTAAAATCGTGACGCTGACGGTGATACGTAACGAGCAAAAACAAACAATTAAAAATAAAATAAAAAGTAACAATATAATTATATTAGAAGTGGAAAGAATATGAAACCATGACATGAATTCTTTAAATTATCTATATTTTATAAATTGAGTTGTCACTAAAACAAAATTCAAAAAGTGCATTAAATAAATAAATAAATAAATCTCAATAATACAATTATCATTGGCTCCAAAGCTATTTATACCTCATATTATTTATTATAAACTTTATAATTTTAATTAACATATTTCTACCAATTTCTAGCTGTTGTACACATCAATTTCTACTTTTATTTTCTTTAATGCAACTTGTTTTCATGCCACAATTATTATATATATATATATATATATATATATATGACCATAGACTCAATAAGGATGACCTAAAAAGTTATGGCTGTCCTACAGAGAGACATTGTGGGGGGCAGTTTGAAATAATTAGGAAGACAATAATGGGACGGAATCCCGCCACAACGCCCATTATATCGTTTTTCTTGATTTTGACCCACGATTGAAAAGAATAACTGAAAGGGAGAGTTCCTTGGAACAGAAAAACCTTAAATACTGACAATCGTGGGTCTTACGTGTTCCACCAATGACCAAAAGGGTCGGATCAAAATGGACCCTTTAAACAAATTTATCTTATAATAGCTCGAACCCATTCACACTTCCATTTATATTTGAAATATACGGTTTTTTAATTTCGTTATTTTTTAAAGTTTTGAGCTTATAAATACTACGTCCTTATATATATATATATTTTAAAATTTTTAACATATTTTCATAACAAATATGAAAGTTAATAAATTTTTTGTCCCTTTTATTTTAATACCCTTTTGTTGAGATAATACAAAATTTATAATTAAAATACAAAATTAATTCCATTTTAGTTTTAATATTCATTAATGGTATGGCCTAATAAGGAAAATAATTAGTGGTTTAGTGGTTTAATTATGGTTGTAGAACTCTCTAATCTTTATTGTCTTTTATTACTTTTTTATCCACGTGGAATTAAATATCACATCGTATTAAATGAGTGAGGGAGAAGGTTAATAAACTAAGTGGAGTTTTGAAAATATTGATAATCTTGTATTTATTTTAATTTTATCTCAAATTAGTATGTGGAATACACGTGTCCATATTAAATAATTAATTCAAAATATTCCCTTTTAAAATAATAAGACATATTTACATCCATACACCATTATACCGTATAATTGGATAGTAATAGCGTAAACCCTAATGCCCAAGATTCGAATCAAAATTTGTAGTATGAATTCGGTATTGTGTACTCCAACGTTCTTCTGTATTGTCGACTTGTCTTGAGTTGGTTCTGATATGAACCGAGATATCAATCATGCAGTATAAAATTTAAGGAATATGCGAAGAAAATGTTGTTCAAATTATTACAGGAGGTTATAATTCTATGTAGTTTAGATTGCATGTTTAGAACCATTCCAGCTAAACATGATCGTTTGCTTTGAGATATTCGATCAACAAGGTAATATGAATTTTACTTTCCCTTCGAGTGATTTCTTATCTTTAGGGCTAAGTGTTCTTACGTTTACTTTAACTAAAAGTTAAGTTTCTTTGCAATTCTATGTAGTTTAGATTGCATATTTAGAATCATTCAAGCTAAACATGATCGATCTTGTCCGTGAGGTGGTTCGAATCTCAAACAAGTGTTCTTGCGTTAGATTTTTTATCAACAAGGTAATCCGAATCTTACTTCCCTCGTAGTGATTCTTTATCAGTTTCTAAGAGTAGGGACTGTCCCACGTGCCAACACGCAATTTTTAAACATTATTCACATACATAAAGTTAAACACACTGAATTTCAGAAATTATGTCACCGAAACAGAATTTGAATCTTATTGATGTAGGAAGAAACGCATTTATTAACCTTTTATATCGTTAAAATCACGCTCATTTGCACATTGATTCATTCGTTACGTCACGAATTATTATCATCATTTTTTCTTATTACTTCATTATGTTATGTACTGTGTTTTTTTTTCTTTGTTTGCGTATGCATGTCTCAGGCCAATCTGTGTTCCTGTCAGAAATATGATATCCCAAACCAAAAAAAAACATTTTTTTTGAGCATTTTGGCTTAGTGGAAACTACTGTTGTTGTTGTTATGTCACATCCCAAGGTTTTAGTGTTCTTCGTTACTCAGACAATAAGGTTTTGTTGGTTCATTTTATCCAACATAATCTCTATAACACAACACAAAAACATCCCTATTTTTCAATACGAGGATCCCTCTAGGCACGAGGGTTTATAAAGGCTTTAGGGTTTAGGGTTTATGGTTTAGAGTTTATTATAATTGTCCAAGCTCACCGCTAATAGATATGTCCTGGCTTTCTCTTTCGAGCTTCTTGCGTCTATTAGAGAGAGGTTTCGACACCCTTATAAAGAATGTCAAGTTTGTAGATATATTTTCTTCAAACTTTTCCTTTCGGGCTTCCTGCGTCTGTTGGATAGAGGTTTCGACACTCTTATAAAGAATGTCAAGTCCACGACTAGCAGATATTGTTCTCTTTGAACTTTTCCCTTCGAGTTTCTCGCGTCTGTTGGAGAGAGGTTTCGACACCCTTATAAAAAATGTCATGTCCACTACGGGCATTTATTGTTTTCTTTGAACTTTTCCTTTTCAACTTCTTGCGTCTATTAGAGAGAGATTTCAACACCCTTATAAAGAATGTCGAGTCCACTACTAGCAGATATTGTTGTTTTTGAACTTTCCCTCTTGGGCTTCCCGCATCTATTAGAGAGAGGTTTCGACACCCTTGTAAAGAATGCTAAGTCCACTGCTAGCATATATTGTTCTCTTTGAACTTGTTCTTTCTATTAGAGAGAGGTTTCGACACTCTTATAAAGAATGCCGCTAGCATATATTGTTCTCTTTGAACTTGTTCTTTCTATTAGAGAGAGGTTTCGACACTCTTATAAAGAATGCCAAGTCCACTGCTAGCAGATATTGTTATCTCTAAACTTTCCCTTCCAGGCTTCCCCGATTAGAAAGAGGTTTTGACGCCCTTATAAAGAATATTAAGTCCACGGCTAGCAGATATTGTTCTCTTTGAATTTTTCCTATCATTTAGTGTTCTTTTTTAATTTTTCCTTTCAGATGGTGTTTTTTTTTAATTTGTCCTTTCGGGCTTCCCGCGTCTGTTAGAGAGGGGTTTCAACACAATGGTTCGTTCTTCTCCACGTAAAGAAACCCTAAGAATTAGAAGCAAAAAAAAAAAAGGGAGCTTTTTCCTTGTTTGAAGCTACTGATATACATGAATGGAGTGTAAAGTAATGGAAAAAGATGAGATTTTTCTGGTTTTTTCTGTTAAAAAATAGAGTGAGAGATAGAGGATCTTTTAGAGCAAAAAGTATGCCTTTTTTGGATGTACAAGTTTTTACCTGATTTGGAAACAAAACCACAACAAAACTTGCCCCAAAACAACGCATAGATTCCTTCCCAGATTAAAGCCTCTCAAACAACCGACAACCTACCACCCTCCCCTTTTATATATATATATCCAACGCGATAAAGAAATAAAATTCTAAGTTTCGTAGACAATGTATTCAATAAATCTCCAAACTTTCAACTTGATTAACAAAATAACGATTAAATACGAATTAGAGAGACATATTAAGAACGTCCGATAGTAAATAAACATGATTATAAGTGTATTAAAGCTTTTTTTATAAGAACTAAACAAAGTCAACGACCCAAACTCATAATTTAACCAAGTAGTGATTTCTACACTAAAAACTAGAGATGGGTCGATGAAATAAATTGGGTGGTAAAAATTAGGGGGCAAAAAAAAAAAAAGGCCTTAATGAACAGTAATTTTTGTTGTTGTAGTGGGTAAGAGAAGATCAGTTTCATGATTACTGCACAAAATCTCCTCCAAATTTTCAATCTTTTTTACATTCTGATCATCTTCTGAAGAGCTTGAAAGTGGCAACAATGGCGGATTGCAATTTGAAGAACCAGCCTTTGTAAGCTGCATAGCTCTTTCAGCTTGAGCTATCCAATCCGTTGTAGAAAGAACATAAATCATCATCAAAGCACATGAACCTTGAGCTGCAAGCAACCCAATCCACAGCCCTGCAAATCCCAATTTCACCGCAAACCCCATTATGATCGCTACTGGAAAACCCACCAAATAAAACGACCCCAGATTGATATTAGCTCCGATCGTCGGCCGAGCGGTTCCTCTCAAGACGCCGCAGCCGGTGGTTTGTGGGCAGTTTCCGAGTTCACAGAGCCCGACAATCGGCAATGCCACGGACGTTAGTTCAAGAATTTCAGTGTCGTTGGTGAAAAATCTCCCCCATTTGTGCCTTATTAGAGTGGTGAACACCATCGCCAAGACGCCGAGCACGGCGGCGCAAAGGAGTGAAACAATCATTGATAAACGAGCTTTGGCGGGTCGATTTGCTCCTAATTCATTACCGACTCTTGTGGAAACTCCAAGGCTGAGAGATGATGGAAAAACATAAACTAAAGAAGTGGTTTGAATCAAAATCCCCATTGAAGCAATGGTGGCTTTGGGATTTACGAGAAGCCCACAAAGCATTATCATGAACTCATACCACCACCATTCGAGGCAAACGGAAACACAAGTGGGTATCGCAAGAGAAAGCAGAGGAGCCCATCCATGGAGGCAATCCTGGGTTGGAGAAACCCATGAATCTTTGTAAACTCCAGAGAAGTAAACAAAGGAAACAAGGAAGAAGAAGACGTTGAAATTGAACCAAATCATGGCAATGGCTACACCAGAAATGCCCATTTTGAAATGCACAACGAGGAGGAAATTCAGGGGAATGTGAAGCAGAACAGAGAAAGCAGAGCAATACGTCAATGGCAGAGTAATGCTTTGAGTTCTTAAGTAAATTCGAAGTGGGTGAAGAAGAGAAAGGAAAATGAGGTCAGGGATTGAGAAGAGGATGAAAGTTTGAGCCATGGAAGAGATTTGTTCATCTTGGCCACACCATAACAGGATTCTTCTCATGTTGAGCCACATGAAGGAGATGGGAACAGAGGAAGTAAGGAGAAGAAGAACAGCTCTTTGAAGGGTTATACCAAGGAGTTTCCATTGTTTAGCTCCATAAGCTTGGCCACAAATTGGCTCCATTCCCATGGCCAAACCAGAGAGAACAGAGTAGCCAGTGATATTAGCAAAGCCAATAGAGAGAGAGCCAGCAGCAAGTTCAAGCTCTCCAAGATAGCCAAGAAAAAGCATGGAGATCATAGCTCTTGAGTACAAAAGAAGCCCTGTTATGGCTGTTGGACCTGAAATCTTCCCTATTTCCTTCATTTCCTCCACTGCCTGAAGAATGCAAACACACAAAGTTAGACACTTGAATCAAATAAACACACAAAAAGCAATGATGGGTCGATGAAAAATTGCTTTTTTCCTCATTCTCCAACATTATATTACCTCAGAGACAGTGGGGAATCTATGAAGCTGAGCTAGTTGATCATCAGCAGGCTTGAGAAGATTGTTCTTATTATTAAGATTATGATTATCCAAGCTTTTGTTGGGTGTAGCCATGAAGTTGGCTTTGTAGTTAGGAGTAAGAAACGAGGAATTATTAGGAGAGGATGGTTTTGGATTACACATAGCTACCTTGTTGACAAAGAAGATAGATAGATAGATAGGATGACTCTGTTTTTCTCTCTGTTTTTTCTCTGTTTTCTGAAAATGGAATGCGAGAGTGAATGGGGGAATGGGTATATATACATAAAGGGACTGAGAGCTACAAGTTTCTTTTTTGCTGCCCTCCTCTTAAGGAACTTGTCTCGCAATATCAAGGACAGGGGGAAGGGAATAAAGAATATTTTAAGGGCCGACTGTCCTACTCAAAAAGCATTAGCTTGAAATCAATTTCATAATATATCCCTTAGAAGAAGGGACATATGGGATATGGGGGAGGCGAATGAAGTGAGGATGAATGAAATTTGGTGGCATTTTTTATGAGTTTTTGACGGCCAGAGAATCCCATATTGGAGAATTAATAGATAAAAAAAAGAATGCATGATGAAAAGTGAATGGATAATCTATTTTAACACTCAAACCTCTCTTGTGGTCGAGTTTTGAAAGATGCGTGGAAGGAAGAGATAAAAGAAAGTTATCTTGGGAATGCCAAGTGGATGAGGAGTTCGAGAAGCAAAATTCTTTGAAATGACAGGGAGGAGCATAGCATATATAAACTGATGGTTCATAAAATATGAACAATAAAATTACTGACTGATTGGCTGGCTGGCTTCGATGTTTGAAGGCTAAGGAATGTGTGCATGTCCGATTCTTGCACAACCCATGTGGGAAAATCATACCCATTTCAACCTAAACTCTAATTACAAGAGTATCTCAACAGTGTGCTAGAGAGGAAGCTGGCTCTCAAAAGGTAGATTGTGATATCACACTCTCAAGCTAAACTCTAATTACAAATAGTATTAGAACTAAACACGGAATGGTGTGCTAGTGAGGAAGCTGACTCCCAGAAGGTAGATTGTGATATCACACACCAGTTTGGGAGGAGAACGGAGTGTAGGAACCTCTTCCTAAGAGACAATATCGACTAGCGATGGATTTGAGCTATTACCATTCAGACACACACTTGGTTGATGTTCTTGAGAGATTTTGGAGATAAAAAGGAGGGGGGGAGTGAAGGGATGTTGATTGGGAGAGAATATTTATATAATTGTAATGGTGTGGGGGAGATTGTTTTGAGGCCATGGGAGTGGAATAGGATTGTTGAGATTTTGTGATCCCCTCATGGAGATTTTGTGACAAAATAAACCCCTAATTAAATCATTCCAATCAATAATTACAATGCCATTTCCGACTAACTGATAAAAGTGGGCCACAAACAAACACACAAAAGAAGGGTTTGATCAATTTACAGTCGGTGGAACTCTTAGAGTGTTTCCCCTAACAGCCATGAGAAAGAACAGCAGGATTGGAGACTTGAAATGGGCTAACATCTCTACCCCATTAGCTCATTTGGACATATTATTCCAGGTGGAAAGGAAAATAACTTGGGCTTTCAGCAAAACAAACCAAGGGAGTGAAAGAAGGGTCAAATCAAATCAAATCAGATCAGATCAAATCCATAGATGATGCTTGAAATTCCAAAAATGCAAAAAAAAAAAAAAAAAAAAAAAAAATGAAGAACAGAAAGGATAAAGAACCAACCCCAAGGAACTGTTTGAGATGTTGGTTTGGCTTTAGGTGATGAAATGGAAACAGTATTCTTCATGGGTATGCTGCAACAAGAGAGAGCAGAGGAATGGGCCCACCTGATTGATAGAGTGTTGACAGTGGAATGGCTGTATGAACAAGAGGCAGATGGGAGAAAGGGAACACACAGATTTAGGAGTAGTTCCAATTACAACCATTAAATATGTATCCCTTTTCTCCCTACAGAGATGAGGCTGTCTCTCTAGAGGGGAGAGCAACTGGGGGACTGTGTCCTTAGCTGAGGCACACAGCCCTACCATCATCAACCAGCCTGCAACTTTGGATTGTTCTGCTGCTAGCTGCTGCTGCTGCTGCTGCAGCAGCACAAGGACCAGTTTTTCCTTTGTTTCCTTTGTAGAAGATATTCCATCTCTGAATCTCATAACACAACCCCATGTCAGATCCCATGTGTCTTTGGCTCTATCAGTTGATATCAAACAACAGAACCCTCTAGACAAAAAAAAAAAAAAAAAAAAAAAAAAAAAAAAAAACAAATAAATGTAAGCTTAACAAAAGATCAAAAATAAAATAAAACATAGGTCGGTAAGTACACAACAGATCCAGTCCATCAAATTCCCAATCCCAAACAGGATTGAAGCAAAAGAAGATGACAAGCAGCTAAAAGTATCGTATGTTGATCATGCTCATGCATGAAAGCAAACCAATTGATACCAAGTTGTTCTAATGAACATCATGACAGAATTTTTCTTAGCATCTTAGTGAACAGATTATAATAACTACCAATATACTATAAAAGTTCTTCGAAAACGATATGAAGAAGTTGACAAGACAGAGATTTGACACCAATAAAGATCATACCCTTCCATACACTGGAATAAATTCACCATCGTTCCTCCATACCAAGGTTTTTCACTCTTTTCGAGAGAAATATTGATTCTACCAAAAGATTCTAAAGAACTTAGACCTACCATTTCCTTTCACAATACATGGAGAGAAAATGTAACATCTTTTTTCTTGACACAAAGATGCATGAAAATGTATGAATGTATTCCCACTGTGGTTTCTAAATTCAAGAACTGATTATCCAAAGAATAAAAGAATATTACGCCTCATCAAACAATCATTTCAGTACTAACTGATGCTTCTTATTATACCTTACAGGAAGCACAGCATGAGATGAGAGCATATTATATTTATATAATAGCAAGCTAGATTTGGTTAATGATCAGTGCAATCAAACATGGGGAACTTATTCTAACATGAAGATGCAAGATCAGAGAGAAGCTAAAAAGAGCATATAGTTTTTTTAAAAAATATATATATACACATTGTTCAAGGATGCCATCGATCAAAAATCACTTAAGCTTTTTTAGACAAATTATCTTAATGAAGAAAAGAAATGTCCCTATTAGGGTTTCAATCAGCACAAAGCACTAAATAACTGTTGCCCACCAAGCACATTCCAACATACTCAAACAGAAAATGAATGAGAATCCAATACATTATGATTGAACCACCAACGCACTAAATATTGCCTTAGAAGAAAATGATACTTCATAGGGAATAATTCCCAATCAGCAGCATTATCTTCGTTGGTAAGAAAGTAGTCTTCAGAGTAATTTTGGAATCCACAGCTCAGGCTTCCCCACTTCTAACGAAGAAATTGTCATAAAGCAACATTTCCAGGAGGTGGGACTGATTTTCATAAAAGAAGATTCCTCACTGTTTGTTAATAACTTGTCTCTCTCAGCATTTGGTGACAGCTAATGCTATAATTATCCCTGAACAACCAGTATGTCTGCTTAATCAATATCTTGTTTTTCCTCATCTGTCGCTTACTTATATAAAGCGCCCACCACTGATCACTGTAATATATGTCCATGTCTTAAAAAACACACGAGCGCTCCCCCAAATGTTTGGGTCAGGCCTCATTTCTCTACTGTAATCTGTCAAACAAACTCCCCCAACCCATCACACACCATAAAATGGTTAACTCAGACCTATAGTATGTTACACATGTATTTTGCATCAAAATTTAGATCAATTCTCATGTTGATCATGGATGAGATGCACACCAACCAAGCTTTCCAAATACTCTGACAATCAAGAAAGGAAAAAAACTTTTCAAAAGAGGAAACCCTTGTAAAAACAGTGTTATAATATTTATTTACAGCTATTTACAAACTTGTAGGATAATCTAAACGGTTTTCCATTAAGATGATAGGTTAGATAAAAGAAAAGATAAACGAATATAACTGAATACCTCATGTGAGGGCTCTGGGATTCTGAGCACTAGACCGAGGAAGGGCCAAGATAGCAATGAGTCCACTTGCAAAGGCTGCAAATGCTGCCACAGCAAAAGCTGGAGAATTTCCACCACCAAACAGCTGATCCCATGGTCCACTTCCCAGGGATACCACAACCTATTATCAGAAACACTTAAATTAACAAATAAAATAACTTCACGAAGGTGAGCTCATTTATTACATATATTAGATCAAAGGATAATTTAGTTTAAATTTTGCTTTATACCAGATGATGTGATCCCTCCATTGGAAAAACATCAGGTTGCAAATATAACACCATTTGCAACATTTTCAGGACATAACATGCACTAGAGACTAAATACTGACTTTATTATTTAAGATCAAGCTTCAGTTTGTTATATACATCTATAAATCTATATGATGTAGATATAGACATAGATATAGATATATAATAAAGAAAAAAGAAAAATTAAGTGCAATCCCAAACAAGATTAAGTCTTCAGATTGTCTCATACAATTACTGTCTATCACCAAAGCATCCAGCCCCACCCTGTTCTTCTGATATGAAGCAGACAGCACAATGTATGGGACCAAAAAAATAAATGGCTTTGTGAAACATGTTGCCTTTTAAGTCACAGATGTAGACCCAGACTGTCATATTTGTGACAACTATATCTATTCCTTCCTCAAAATTTAAATAAAATAATAAAAGAAAGAGACACTCAACAAAATACGGAAAAGATGGCAAGTGAGTTCAATTTTGCTATAACACATGAGCTTCAGCCCTAATAGAGAAGAACCCCCTTACGTAAAAAGCAAAGTTAAATGATGTATGTATAAAGAATACATGGCTTCTGGAAATATAGTTTCTGTTGTTGTAAAACAAGAATATAACTGAAATTGAAGTAAAAAATAATAGTAATATCAAGAAACAGATTATGCTTCACTGTTTATGATTAAAATGTTACTACTATGGCCCCTTCAAGTCTATCATATCTTACAGATCAAAATATGTTCCTGACAATATCACCTAAGGCAAGAGCCAAATCTTTCAGCTGGATTGAATCCTAGAGAGAGGTCCACTAGAGATCAAAAAGTTTTGAAGAAACAACAAAACATTATGTCAAATTATTTCATTTCTATTATCATCCATTACATATTGGAAAGTGACATCAGGACTATAGATATGGACAAACTCCAATTCTTTCCTTGTGATCTTCTTCCACATGGAAATATATTTCATCTGGATTCCCTGAAATCTTTTCCCAAGACAAAAAGTAAACTGTCTAACAGGGATATCCACAATTGGATTTTCAAGAGAAGTTTTGTCTTGGTATGTCCCAGAAAAGGTCAGCCCAAATTTGACAATCTTTCTCATTTAATAAAGTCAAATGATTAAAGACGGAGCACACTAACTGTATTGTTCCTTCATTCGTTCAGAGTAAGACCTCTGGTATTTTCCTTCTTGCATACACAAGTTGAGCGGACTCTCTCTTTCTCCCAAGTTCTTACCCCTTCCAATACTAGAGGTTTTCATGCATTTCAACCAAGATTATGATACAGTGGGTATATAGACTAAGTAGTCCCTTTAATGTAGGTTGAGCTTGTGCATAACTTAAAAATAATATGAACCAACACACTTTGAATGTCTGTTATCAGAAAGTGCAGAACTTACAGCATCAAGTTCCTTTTCCAAAAGAGATCTATTACAAAAATATAAAATAAATAAAGTAACCCAGTATAGATAAAATTTGTATAAAAGAAGTTTTCCACAGTTCCTACAATATATGACAATCAACAAAAAAAAAAAAAAAAAAAAAAAAAAAAAAAAAAAAACAGAGTTCAAAGAACACTAAATTCACCATCGAATATTGGATGGTACAAATTTGTGGATTCAAATGCGGTCAAACCCAATCCCAATTATTAAGAATTCATTTAAAGCCAAATTTTCATCGTACTTCAGAGATTACCTCACTATAAACAATGGGGCAACTTAGACAAGCATTCCACAAAAATAGTGACAAACAAAAAACAAAATATTGTCATCAAATAATAGGGAAAATTCAACAGGGAACATCTCCTACCAATAGTTGCAATTAGACAACACCCAAATGTATACAAGATAATAATAATAAAAAAACAAAAAGGTTGTGAACAAAAGAGGTCAATTAACTATATTAAAAATGAAACATTTTGTTTATAGACCTATGGGATGAAAAGATGTTTCACCTCAAGCTCAATAGTAAAAGATTTAAGACTTTTATTCAGCTAAAATCCTGTTTTCTGATTGAACCACCACCCTCAAAGTTTCGGAAACCATAGTTAAGTTTTGTCAACTATCAGCAAATAACTCATCTGAATTGTTACCAAAAATCATTTTCAAATTTTGTTTTGTTTTTAAAAAGAAAGAATCCAAATCAATGCTCTGCCCTAGGCATTCATGTTATATATTTTCTACTGGCATTTAATAGGTTTAGAGAAAAGTATCAAATAACAAAGGTGATATCATTTTACTCTCGCAAAGCAAAAGAAAATTAAGAAAAAGATATGTAGGATTAGTGTCACCTGAGGAATTACTATTGCCAAGTTCAAGACACCCGCAGACAAACCTGCAAGATGCAACAACACAATAAGAAACTCTCTAGTCTTTCATTCAAACAAAGCAACATCTACCCAATCCCCACCTTGACCAAGTTGCAAAGATTCAACACGCGAGGAGATCATGGCATATGGAATGCTGTAAGTAATCTGCAATGAATTATGCCAATAGATCAATACAAGTAATGCATAAAAGGTCCTCCATCGTGCATTATCACAAACTGAAAAAAAAAATTATGTTAACTAAATATTCCAAGTACAATATGATATATACGTGATTTCTTGAACTCTGAATTTTCATCCAATGGTAGTATTATTTGTGCTAAGACAAGAAAGGATGGGATGGAAAGAAGATACAACGTGTGCAACCACATTTTAGACAAGGAAGGAACTGCTTACTGCCAAAGGGACGCCAAGAAGAGCAAAGATAATCAATGCAGCTGATACGATACTATTTGGTGGAAGCTCATGGCCTATATAGCCCATATTGTTTGCCACATAGGTGACAACCAGTATAGAAAGGAAACATAGAGCCATAAAAATATTAGAGACTCCCCATACAAAACCAGCACCCCACTTTCTGCACAGCTTCTCCATAAGTAGTGAAGTTATTCCAAGGACAACAGAGTTAAACATCAGACCAAATGCTCCCATTCTGACTCCAGAACTATAACTCTGTCCTTCATTTGGCTTGCCACCATAAATCTCTCTACCCATCCAATCAGTATCAAATAGAATAAATGGAAACCATGCTACCCATGTCAGGGAAGTGACAAGCAAAATTACCCATATATACCCAGAGAAGTGTCTAAAAGTATGAAACAACTCCCAGAGAAATGCTTCTGAAGCATGACTTGATTGCCCCATACCGTCTTCCACTACCAGGGACGACCTGCCGCTTGAATCTAGAGAAATCTCTTGAGCTGCTGAAACACTCAAATATGTTGTAATTGCAATGAACACGACATCAATCAAGAAAGCTGACTTGAGATTTGCACAATTAACCGAGCATGCAGAGGTAAGAGTAAACGGCAAGATCTTGTACCAGCCACTAAAGGATCCAGTGGCATACCCAAAAATATTACCAATCGCCATAAATAGTGAAAAATAAGCATTTGCCACTCGATTCCTTCGATGATCCTTACCTAGCCAATATTATTTTTGAAAGATGTAAGTACCTTAAGATCCACCACACAACATAAGAGCTTTCATAGATTCAATTCATCGTGCCATATCCACATATTGTAACCATACATCAATTATTACCACACAACATAAGAACTTTCATAGATTCAATTGAACGTGCCATATCCACATATTGTAACTATATATCAATTATTAATTTACTATTACAGAAAAATCTTCTACACATGTAAACGAAATTGTATAATAACAGAGACATCAAATTCAGACGGTATACCAAACAACTTACCGGTAAGATCAGCAAGCAAAGCTCTACAAGGACCCTGCGTTAAGTTGTTAGCGACATCGAGAATCCAAAATCCAAACACAAAGAATCCAATCGCACGAGGCCTAACATCACCTCTGTCACCAATCAACCAACCGAGGTCCGCCGAGTGACCGATAATAAGAACGGCGAGTACAATGGAAAGCGCTCCAGCTACAATGAATGGCCTCCGGCGGCCGTATCGGCTGGTGCAGCGATCGCTCATGTGGCCAACGAGAGGCTGGACAAAGAGGCCAGAAAGCGGTCCGCAGAGCCATATGAGACTTGACCAAGCATGAGGAATACCAAGCTCTTGAACATAAGGAGTAAGAAGAGAGAGCTGCAAAGCCCAACCGAATTGAATTCCACATGCGACAGATGCCACGCGAAGTAACCGCTTGAGCGGAACCCTAGCTCCAAGTTGCGGTTGATTCGCTCGACGAGACGCTGTCCGGTGGCGTTCAGACGACTCGGGCATCACCATTTCCGCGCCCTACCTAGCATGCGTAGCCTCTCTGATACTCTCGCCGCCACTCTCTCGGAATCTCTGTGTGTGCGTGTAAGCGACGCTGCGAATCCTCGAACGACGCAGCAGCCAGCAGTAGGAAAGGTGGCGGTTCCCGTCAGCTTCCGCAAGCTTCATCATCAACCGAAACTGCCCCTACAGTTTTCCAATAAATTACATCCATTGCCAATATTAACAAAAAAAAAAAAAAAA